>NC_041342.1:34384432-34449432 GCF_004354835.1 Perca flavescens
ATCTGTTAATGTTTTAGGCCGAAGCGTCCGAGCCTGAAATGGATTATGGGATGCCGAGGAGCGTTTGTTTTGGGCGCCTGCTGGAGATGGACTTCGCGTGATGCTTCTGGTTTTTGGGATGTGGACTTTACAGGAAGTGGATCCTGAGACGGACACTCGGTGAGTTTCTGTCGCTGGCGAGTCTAGTCTTAGCTACACGATCACAGCTGCTTTCTGAGTGAAGATATAAAGACATTAAACAATATTTATAAGTGTAGAGCTGTTTCAAACACCCGTCACAAAGAAATGACGTAAAAACACGTCAAAGAAAGCGACAAGAAAACCTTCGAAACAAGCGTCAGAAACATAAAACATAAAGCAACAAAAAAGTAGAAGAAAGCAACAAAAATGTCGGAAAAATCTTCACTTTCTGACACTTTAGACTCTTGTTTTAATTCAGTCTTTTGCTACAAGATCAAAGCTGCTTTCTGTGTGAAGATATAAACACAATAACATTAATATTTATAAGAAGATATAAACACAATTACATTAATATTCATAAGAGCTGTTTCAAACAAACGTCACAGAGAAACAAGAGGATAAATATTTAAGTTGAGACAAAACAAATCTACCTACACAGCAGACATTTAAAAGCCTTTTGGCTAAATCTGGCATCTATAACCTGTTTATAATCATCCATAACCTCTTTATAGTCATCTATAACCTATTTATAATCATCTATTACCTCTTTATAGTCATCTATAACCTATTTATAATCATCTATAACCTCTTTATAGTCATCTATAACCTGTTTATAATCATCTATAACCTCTTTATAGTAATCTATAACCTGTTTTTAATCATCTATAACCTGTTTATAATCATCTATAACCTCTTTATAGTAATCTATAACCTGTTTATAATCATCTATAACCTCTTTATAGTAATCTATAACCTGTTTATAATCATCTATAACCTGTTTATAGTCATCTATAACCTCTTTATAGTAATCTATAACCTGTTTATAATCATCTATAACCTCTTTATAGTAATCTATAACCTGTTTATAATCATCTATAACCTCTTTATAGTAATCTATAACCTGTTTATAATCATCTATAACCTGTTTATAATCATCTATAACCTCTTTATAGTAATCTATAACCTGTTTATAATCATCTATAACCTGTTTATAATCATCTATAACGTTTATAATTAATTTTAACGGTCCAGAAAGCATGAAGAGAGAATCGGAGTGAGAGCAGCAGTTTTTGTCCCAGAGAGAGTTACTGTGTGACGGATCAGGGAGGAAACCGACTTTATTTCGGCAGAGGAACCAAACTAACGGTTGAATCTGGTAAGATTGATCTTTTCATATTTAAACATTTACAAACACACACAAACACGTTGAAGAAATTAACAAAACTACAGAAAAAAGTGACAAAAACTTTAAAGAAAGAAAGAAACGTCGAGAAAGTCTAAAAGACGTCAAAAAAGACACCAACATTTATTTTGAAAAGCATCAAAAACTTCAAACAAAGCAGCTAAAATATAGAAGAAAGTGACACAAAGTCTGAATAAAGTTGTTTATGAGCGTTTTCTAAGCGTTTTATGAGCATTGTTGTGCGTGAGGTTTTGTGTCAGCTGTGAGTCGGTGTGTGAGAGGAACTGGAGACAAGATGATTTTTGGGAGAGGAACTCAGCTCAGAGTCGACTCCGGTAAGATGAGAACATGTTTCAAACTTTATTTAAACTTGATCTAAAACATCTCTTATCAGGTAACTTGTTTTGAACCAAAATGACTGAATCTGGAAAGATATTTTCTGGATTTAACACATAGAAGAAGCAAAAAAAATAAAATAAAAAGGCGATAATAAAACTGACAAAAAAAACACAAAATGGGTTGTTGTTTGGACAACAAAAAAAGTGACAAAAAAGACAAATATACAACCAAAAAAAGACAAAAAAGTGACCAAAATGTAAAATCCAAACAATCAATATCTAGAGAGCAGGGAAACATTCAGTTGAAACATTAACTCAACTTTGTTTTGTGTCTGAATTCAGTTAAATGTTAAAACTCTGTTTTTCTGAATGGAGTTTGGTTGAGTGAGTTTGTGTTACGATGCTTCATGTTGTGTGACTGGAACTGGAGGTCAAAAGATAATCTTTGGAAGAGGAACCAGACTAAACGTTGAACCCTGTAAGTAACTGATTCAGATTATATAATACATAAATATAATAATATATAGGTTAGACAAAGATCTTACAATAAGTACATGCAAACATGAAGACACCACTTAGAAATCCCAAATCATAATCAATAAATATATCAGAAAGTATTGAAAGCGACAAAAACTTCAAAAAAGCCACAAAAAACACAAATATATGACCAAAAAAAGACTAAAAAGTGACCAAAATGTCAAATCCAAACAATCAATATCTAGAGAGCAGGGAAACATTTAGTTGAAACATGAACTCAACCTTGTTTTGTGTCTGAATTGAATCATTCAGTTAAACGTTAAAACGATGTTTTCTTAAATGGAGTTTGGTTGCGTGAGTTTATGTTACGATGCTTCATGTTGTGTGACTACTGGAGGAGGAAATCAAAAGATGATCTTTGGAAGAGGAACCAGACTAAACATTGAACCCTGTAAGTAACTGATTCAGATTATATAATACATAAATATAATAAGATATACATACGTACAATAAGTACATTCAAACATGAAGACACCACTTAGAAATCCCAAATCCCAAATCATATCAACTGAGAAAGTATTGAAAGTGACAAAAACTTCAAGAAAAGGGACTAAAAAGACTTTAAAGCGACCAAAATGTAAAATCCAAACATTATCTCAACTTTGTTTTGTGTAAATCATTCAGTTAAATGTTAAAACGATGTTTTTCTGAATGGAGTTTGGTTGAGTGAGTTTATGTTACGATGCTTCATGTTGTGTGAATGCTGGAGGTGGAAGTTATAAGATGATCTTTGGAAGAGGGACCAGACTAAACATTGAACCCTGTGAGTAGAAATATATATTTATATGAATCATCTTTAATAACTAACTTTACAGAGTTTAGTTTGACTGAACAAAAACTTCAAATGGAGCAGCTAAAACATCGAAGACAGAGACACAAATTACGAAAAAAGTCTCAAAGATGTCAGAAAAGCATCAAAAATGTCAAAGAAAAGTCACAAAAAAAATGTCGGTAAAAAGCTTCAAAAACAAAACATAAAAAAATATAAATATACTTTCAAGAAAGCGATAAAAAACGGGGGAACAAAGTGACATTATAAATGTTATAAATGTTCATTTGATGTTTGTGGAGTTTTAAGATCCAAAGTGAAAAGAGAAAGTTAGAAACAAATAAATAGATATGTGATTTATGTTGATACATAACACCAAAGATTATTTTTATAACTAAAGATTGCTGTAAGTAGTTTTTGTCCCAGAGAGAGTTACTGTGTGACGGCTCAGAGAGAGAAACTTTATTTCGGCAGAGGAACAAAACTAACGGTTGATTCTGGTAAGATTTATGTTTTTATGATTTATGACTTAGAAACAGAGACTAAAACGTTTCAGAAAAGTCAAAAAAGTGACAAAAACTTTGATTAAAGTGACAAAAAACATTGAAGAAAGTGTCCAAAAAAAGCAACATTTTAAAAAAGAAATTAAGTTAAAGTTTAAAAATGTAAATAAAAAAGCAACAACATTTAAAGAAAGCAAACAAGGAAACAGCATTTTCCTCAAAAATCAGCAAAGAAAATTCATAAAGCGACAAAAAAAAATTATTTTCAAAAACTTAAAAAATAACGACCAAAACTTTGAAGATAAACACAGAAATGTAAAAAAAAAAGCAACAATAATTTTTAAAAGCAGCAGTTTTTGTCCCAGAGAGAGTTACTGTGTGACAGCTCAGGGAGGAAACCAACTTTATTTCGGCAGAGGAACCAAACTAACGGTTGAATCTGGTAAGATTCATCTTTTTATGTTTTAACATTTACAAACACACACAAACACGTTGAAGAAATTAACAAAACTACAGAAAAAAGTGACAAAAAATGCGACTAAAACGTTGAAGAAAGCAACACAAATGTTGACCCTTTAAACGTGTCCATATGACTTGTTTATGTGTCATTTTGTTTGAGTTTATTACAGTTTTTAGAGGAATAAGAGACAAACCTTTGAAGAAAAAGACAAAAAAACATGTTTTCATGTATTAAAATGTGTCGATAGAACTCGTTTATTTCTTCATGTTTTCGTCATTTATTGACTCGATAGAAATGACGAAAAACGCGAAAAACTTTGAAGAAAGCGGCAGATGAACCAAACTAACTGTTGACTCTGGTTTTAGTTAATCCAGCTTCTTGAGTTTAGATTTAGACAGAGAGAGAAGTTATAGTGTGAGAGTTACGAGGCGACAGAGAGTTTAGTTTTTGTCCCAGTGAGAGTTACGGTGTGACACGTCAGGGAGAGAAACTTTATTTCAGCAGAGGAACCAAACTAACAGTTGACTCTGGTAAGATTCATCGTTTTTATCTTTTTACATTTAGAAACACACACAAACACGTTATTTCAAGTGTCACTAATGCATTATGGAACATGTATCTGAGCTCTGACAACTTATGTAGTTATTAACCTAAATTATTAACCAGCACCAGCATCAAAAGCGCTGAAAATAGTGTCAAAAAAGTGTTTAAGAAATGTTTAAAAACGCCTTAAAAGAAAGCTTAACATGAATTAATTTCTAAGCGTTTTCTAAGTGTTGTTGTGCGTGAGGTTTTGTGTCAGCTGTGAGTCAGAGTGTGAGAGGAAACGCAGAGAAGATTATTTTCGGGAGAGGAACTCAGCTCAGAGTTGACTCCGGTAAGAACATGTTTTAAACTTTATCTAAACTTTATCTAAACCAACCCTCCTAAAGGTAACTGTGTTGAACCAAACTGACTTTAGGACGTAGATGAAGCGACAAAAACATCAAAGAAAGAGACCAAAAAATGCCAAAAACAAGTGGTACAAAATTTACAAAAAACATTGAGAAAATAAAAAGCAACAAAAAGAAACTTGTGTTGTCAAAAAAGTATCAAAAACATAAAACAAACAACAAAAAAGTTGAATCAAAAAGTAACTAACTAAATGTTGTGTTTCCTTCAACATGAGAAAAATAAATCTGCTTACATTCTGCTACGTTACGTTCCAACAAATCAGCTGATTTTTGGGGTTATTTTAGCGTCAGTTTGTCTAAAGAAGACAGAACGTTTGATTTGTGTTAAAAACTCAACAACAAGCAACAAACATTCTCCTTAAATTGGAGATGTATTTGACCTGTCAACACTTTTAAAGTCACAGTTTAACAATCACAACAAGATGAAGTTGGAATAAGTCACAAAAAGTTGAAAGAAATCGACAAAAAAGCGACATAGAAGCAGCGTTTAGTTTCGTGTCAGCTGTGAGTCACAGTGTGAAAGGATCTGGAGAGAAGCTTATTTTCGGGAGAGGAACTCAGCTGATAGTCGACTCCGGTAAGACGGGAAAGTAATAAATATTATTTCTTGTTTAACTCTTAACACAGCATCAATTATTCAAAATCCAAGAGATTTTATCCCTCACAAATCCTTTAAAAGTACGTAGAGTGAAAAGTTGCGTCTAACTCCCAGACAGGACACAAATCATCATTCAGTTAAATGTTAAAACTATGTTTTTCTGAATGGAGTTTGGTTGAGTGAGTTTGTGTTACGATGTTTCATGCTGTGTGACTACGAATGTAAATAAGATGATCTTTGGAAGAGGAACCAGACTAAACATTGAACCATGTAAGTAACTGATTGAGATTATAAACATTATTTATATGAAGCATCTTTAAAAACTAACTTCACTTGTGTTGTTTGGACAACAAAAAAGTGACAAAAAAGCCACAAAAAAGACAAATAGAGCCAGAGAGCAAAGAAACATTTAGTTGAAACAATACCTCAACGTTATTTTGTGTCTAAATTTAATCATTCAGTTTAATGTTAAAACTTAGTTTTTCTGAATGGAGTTGGCTGAGTTGAGTTTATGTTACGATGCTTCATGTTGTGTGACTACTGGAAGTCAGGCTAAGATGATCTTTGGAAGAGGAACCAGACTAAACATTGAACCCTGTAAGTAGAAATATATACAAACATTATTGACATGGCACATGTTTAAAAACTTACTTTACTTTTGTTGTTCACACAAGATCAGAATAGAAGATTAAAGAGATAAAAAGCAGAATCATCAGCGTATCAATCTAAAGATTTGAACTCGGGAAACTTCAGACATTTAAGATTTCATTCAGACAATGATGTGTTTCTGAATTGAGTTTGGTTCAGAGAGTTTGTGTCAATAGAAAATGATTTTTGGAAGAGGAACCAGACTAAACATTAAACCCTTATTAAAAAAGCAACAAAAAGCAGAAATAAACGACTAAAAAAGCAATAAAAAAGTGACGAAAAATCATTTGTGTTCTGATGCTTCATGTTGTATGAATACTGGAGCTCAAAACATAATCTTTGGAAGAGGAATCAGACTAAGCATTGAACCCTGTGAGTAGAAAATAAATCATCATAATACGTATTTATAGCAACTTTTACAACAAACTTTACAGAGTTTGACTGAATATTTACAAAATAAGAGTAGCAGTTAAATAAAAGAAGTTAACAAATGCTGAGAGTAATGGAAATTATTCAAGCGACAAGTTTTGTTTTGTGTCTGAATTTAATCATTCAGTTAAATGTTAAAAAAAACCCAATGTTTTCTTAAATGGAGTTAGGTTGAGTTTGTCTCTTAGTTTATGTTACGATGCTACATGTTGTGTGAATGCCGGAGCAACAGCTAAGATAATCTTTGGAAGAGGAACCAGTCTAAACATTGAACCCTGTGAGTAACTGATTTACATCATTAACATTATTCATATAAAGCATCTTTAAAAACTATCTTTACTTGTAGTTTTAAGACAATGAAAAAAGTGACAAAATAGTGTCAAAAAAACAATCAATATCTAGAGAGCAGGGAAACATTTTGTTGAAACATTAACTCAACTTTTTTTTGTGTCTGCATATAATCATTCAGTTACATGTTAAAATTATGTTTTTCTGAATGGAGTTTGGTTGAGTGAGTTTATGTTAGGATGATTCATGTTGTGTGATTACTGGAGGAAATTATAAGATGATCTTTGGAAGAGGAACCAGACTAAACATTGAATCCTGTGAGTAGAAATATATATTCATAAGAAGCTTTTTTAACAACAAACTTAGCGGCACAAATGCAGGAAAAAAGGACAAAAAAATTGACAAAATGCGACAAAATTGTGACAATAAAAGCGACCAAAAACAGCAAAAACTGACAAGAAAGCATTATAAACATTTCTATGAAGCATCTTTAACAACAAACTTTACTTGTGTTTCGACAACAAAATAAAGCGACAAAAAACCCACAAAAGCAATGAATAAGTAATAAAAAAATGACAATAAAACTGCCAAAGAAAATCCCCAAATATGGCAAAAAAAAACATTTTAAAAAAGCAAAGTTTGTCTCTGAGTTTATGTTACGATGTTTCATGTTGTGTGAATACTGGAGGAGCAGCAGCTAAGTTAATCTTTGGAAGAGGAACCAGACTAAACATTGAATCCTGTGAGTAGAAATATATATTTATAAGAAGCGTCTAACAACAAACTTTACAGTTTTTTTTTATATTTATAAAACCAGAGTAGAAGATAAGAAAAGAGAAATGAAAAGATGCTGAGAGTGATGGAAATGATTCAAGCGACAAAAATAACGACAATAAAACCTCAAGAAAGCGGCAACAATGCGACAAAAACGTTAAAAAAGTTACATTTTTCTGCATGAAGTTTGGTTTAGTTTGTGTTACTATGCTTCATGTTGTGTGACTGGAGGTGCAAATCAAAATAAGCTGATCTTTGGAAGAGGAACCAGACTAATCATTGAACCCTGTAAGTAACTGATTTAGATTATAAACATTATTTATATGAAGCATCTTTAAAAACTAACTTTACTGGTGTTGTTTGGACAACAAAAAAAAAGACAAAAAAGTGACCAAAAGTCAAATCCAAACAATCAATATCTAGAGAGCAGGGAAACATTTAGTTGAAACATGAACTCATCTTTGTTTTGTGTCTGAATTTAATTATTCAGTTAAATGTTAAAATTATGTTTTTCTGAATGGAATTTGGTTGAGTGAGTTTGTGTTACGATGCTTCATGTTGTGTGACTAGAACTGGAAATCAAAAGATAATCTTTGGAAGAGGAACCAGACTAAACATTGAACCCTGTAAGTAACTGATTCAGATTATATAATACATAAATATAATAATATATACGTTAGACAGAGATCTTACAATAAGTACATTCAAACATGAAGACACCGCTTAGAAATCCCAAATCATTAATCAATAAATATACCAACTGAGAAAGTATTGAAAGTGACAAAAATTTCAAAAAAGGGACAAAACCTTGAAAAAAGGGACCAAATAAAAAAAAAGTTAAATTCAATATGTGTTAATACAGAGGATCAAAGATTTGTTCAAGATCTCTACTAAAAGTTATTTCACTAGACCATAATTACTCAGATAAAAGTCTCAAATGTTAAAACTATGTTTTTCTGAATGGAGTTTGGTTGAGTTGAGTTTATGTCACGATGATTCATGTTGTGTGAATACTGGAGGAAATAAGATGATCTTTGGAAGAGGAACCAGACTAGATATTGAACCCTGTGAGTAGAATTATATATTTATAAGAAGCATCTTTAATAACAATCTTCACAGAGTTTAGTTTGACTGAATATTTATAAAATCAGAGCAGA
Source organism: Perca flavescens (assembly GCF_004354835.1). Classification (NCBI taxonomy): domain Eukaryota; kingdom Metazoa; phylum Chordata; class Actinopteri; order Perciformes; family Percidae; genus Perca; species Perca flavescens. The sequence continues at coordinate 34,393,250 of NC_041342.1, forward strand.
AGATAAGAAAAGAGAAATAAAAAGATGCTGACAGTGATGGAAATGATTTAATCAACAAAAACGACAAAAATAACGACAATAAAACCTCAAGAAAGTGGCGAAAATGCAACAAAAAACGTCAAAAAGCGACATTTTTCTGCATGAAGTTTGGTTAAGTTTGTTTCTTAGTTTGTGTTACGATGCTTCATGTTGTGTGACTGACGGTGTGAATAAGATAATCTTTGGAAGAGGAACCAGACTAATCATTGAACCCTGTAAGTAACTGATTTATATTATAAACATTATTTATATGAAGCATCTTTAAAAACTAACTTTACTTATGTTGTCTGGAAAAAAAAGTGACAAAAAAGACAAATTTAAGACAAAAAAGTGACCAAAACGTCAAATGCAAACAATATCTGTAGACCAGGGAAACATTTAGTTGAAACATTAACCTAAATTTGCTTTGTGTCTAAATTTAATCATTCAGTTACATGTTAAAACTCTGTTTTTCTGAATGGAGTTTGGTTGAGTGAGTTTGTGTTACGATGCTTCATGTTGTGTGACTGGAAATCAAAAGATAATCTTTGGAAGAGGAACCAGACTAAACATTGAACCCTGTAAGTAACTGATTCAGATTATATAATATATCAATATAATAATATATACGTTAGCCAAAGATCTTACAACAAGTTCATTCAAACATGAAGACACCGCTTAGAAATCCCAAATCATTATCAATAAATATATCAACTGAGAAAGTATTGAAAGCGACAAAAACTTAAAAAAAAGTTAAAATCCATATGTGTTAATTAAGAGGATCAAACATTTGTTCAGTATCTCTACTAAAAGTTATTTCACTAGACCATAATTACTCCGATAAAAGTCTCAAATGTTAAAACAATGTTTTTCTGAATGGAGTTTGGTTGAGTTGAGTTTATGTTACGATGCTTCATGTTGTGTGACTGGATCTGGAAATCAAAATAAGATGTTCTTTGGAAGAGGAACGAGACTAAACGTTGAACCCTGTAAGTAACTGATTCAGATTATATAATACATAAATATAATAATATATATGTTAGCCAAAGATCTTACAATAAGTACATTCAAACATGAAGACACTGCTTAGAAATCCCAAATCATATTAATAAATATATCAACTGAGAAAGTATTGAAAGTTAAATTCAATATGAGGATCAAACATTTGTTCAGTATCTCTACTAAAAATGTATTTCACTAGACCATAATTACTCCGATAAAAGTCTCAAATGTTAAAACAATGTTTTTCTGAATGGAGTTGGGTTGAGTTGAGTTTATGTTATGATGCTTCATGTTGTGTGAATGCTGGAGGAAATCAAAAGATAATCTTTGGAAGAGGAACCAGACTAAACATTGAACCCTGTGAGTAGAAATATATATTTATATGAAGCATCTTTAACAAAAAACTTTACTTGTGTTGTTTGGACAACAAAATAAAGCGACAACCCCCACAAAAAGCAATAAATAAGTAATAAAAAAATGACAATAAAACCGATAAAAAATGGGGAAATAAAGCGACAAAAAACATTCAAAAATTGAAATTTTTATCTGAATGAAGTTTGGTTGAGTTTGTCTCTCCAAGTTTATGTTACGATGCTTCATGTTGTGTGACTACTGGAGGAGGAAATAAGATAATCTTTGGAAGAGGAACCAGACTAAACATTGAACCCTGTAAGTAACGGATTTACATTATAAACATTATTAATATGAAGCATCTTTAAAAAATTAACTTTACTTATGTTGTTTGGACAACAAAAAAAGGCACAACAAAGACAAATTTAAGACAAAAAAGGGACAAAAACATAAAATCCAAACAATCAATATCTAGACACCAGGGAAACATTTAGTTGAAACAGTAACTCAAATTTGTTTTGTGTCTAAATTTAGTCATTCAGTTACATGTTAAAATTATGTTTTTCTGAATGGAGTTTGGTTGAGTGAGTTTGTTTCATGCTTCATGTTGTGTGACTGGAAATCAAAAGATAATCTTTGGAAGAGGAACCAGACTAAACATTGAACCCTGTAAGTAACTGATTCAGATTATATAATACATCAATATAATAATATATATGTTAGCCAAAGATCTTACAATAAGTACATTCAAACATGAAGACACCGCTTAGAAATCCCAAATCATAATCAATAAATATATAAACTGAGAAAGTATTGAAAGCGACAAAAATTTCAAAAACGGGACAAAACCTTGAAAAAAGGGAACAAATTTTAAAAAAAAAATAAGTCAAATTCAATATGTGTTAATACAGAGGATCAAAGATTTGTTCAGTATATTTATAAAACCAGAGCAGAAGATAAGAAAAGAGAAATAAAAAGATAGTGACAGTGATGGAAATTATTTAATCAACAAAAACGACAATAACACCTCAAGAAAGCGGCAAAAATAAGACAAAAAACGTCAAAAAGCGACATTTTTCTGCATGAATTTTGGTTCAGTTTGTCTCTGAGTTTGTGTTACGATGCTTCATGTTGTGTGAATACTGCCGGTGTGAATAAGATAATCTTTGGAAGAGGAACCAGACTAAATATTGAACCCTGTAAGTAACTGATTTACATTATAAACATTATTTATATGAAGCATCTTAACTAACTTGTGTTCTTTGGAAAAAACAATCAATATCTAGAGGCCAGGGAAACATTTAGTTGAAACATTAACCCAAATTTGCTTTGTGTCTAAATTGAATCATTCAGTTACATGTTAAAACTCTGTTTTTCTGAATGGAGTTTGGTTCAGAGAGTTTGTGTTACGATGCTTCATGTTGTGTGACTGGAAATCAAAAGATAATCTTTGGAAGAGGAACCAGACTAAACATTGAACCCTGTAAGTAACTGATTCAGATTATATAATACATAAATATAATAATATATACGTTAGCCAAAGATCTTACAATAAGTACATTCAAACATGAAGACACCGCTTAGAAATCCCAAATCATAATCAATAAATAGAATTCAATACGTGTTAATTCAGAGGATATAGCATTTGTTCAGGATCTCTACTAAAAGTTATTTTAATACACCAAAATTACTCAGATAAAAGTCTCAAATGTTAAAACTATGTTTTTCTGAATGGAGTTGGGTTGAGTTGAGTTTATGTTCTGATGCTTCATGTTGTGTGAATACTGGAGGATATGATAAGATAATCTTTGGAAGAGGAACCAGACTAAACATTGAACCCTGTGAGTAGAAATATATATTTATAAGAAGCATCTTTAACAACAAACTTCAATTTTTTGTTTGTCTGATTATTTATAAAACCAGAGCAGAAGATAAGAAAAGAGAAATAAAAAGATGCTGACAGTTATGGAAATAATTCAAGCGACAAAAATAATGACAATAAAACCTCAAAAAAATGTTCAAAAAGTGAAATTTCTTTCACAAGTTTGGTTCAGTTTGTGTTATGATGCTTCATGTTGTGTGACTACTGGAGCGAATCAAAATAAGCTGATCTTTGGAAGTGGAACCAGATTAATCATTGAACCCTGTAAGTAACTGATTTACATTATAAACATGATTTATATGAAGCATCTTTAAAAACTAACTTTACTTATGTTGTTTGGACAACAAAAAAAAGTGACAAAAAAGACAAATATACAACGAAAAAATGACTAAAAAGCCAGGGAAACATTTAGTTGAAACATTAACTCAACTTTGTTTTGTGTCTGAATTTAATCATTCAGTTACATGTTAAAACTCTGTTTTTCTGAATGGAGTTTGGTTGAGTGAGTTTATGTTACGATGCTTCATGTTGTGTGACTGGATCTGGAGATCGAAAGATAATCTTTGGAAGAGGAACCAGACTAAACATTGAACCCTGTAAGTAACTGATTCAAATGATATAATACCTAAATATAATATATACATACGTACAATAAGTACATTCAAACATGAAGACACCACTTAGAAATCCCAAATCATAATCAATAAATATATCAACCGAGAAAGTATTGAAAGCAACAAAAACTTAAAAAAAGGGTGAAAAAAAAGAAATGATTCAAGCGACAAAAACAACAAAAATAACGACAGTAACACCTCAACAAAGTGGCAACAATGCGACAAAAAACGTTCAAAAAGCGACATTTTTCTGCATGAAGTTTGGTTCAGTTTTTCTCTGAGTTTGTGTTACGATGCTTCATGTTGTGTGACTAATGACGGTTTGAATAAGATAATCTTTGGAAGAGGAACCAGACTAAATATTGAACCCTGTAAGTAACTGATTTATATTATAAACATTATTTATATGACTTTACTTGTGTTGTTTGGAGAAAAAAAAAAAGTGACAAAAAAGCCACAACAAAGACAAATTCAAGACGAAGAAGCGACCAAAACGTCAAATCCAAACAATCAATATCTAGACACCAGGGAAACATTTAGTTGAAACAGTAACTCAAATTTGTTTTGTGTCTGAATTTAATCATTCAGTTTAATGTTAAAACGATGTTTTTCTGAATGGAGTTTGGTTGAGTGAGTTTGTGTTACGATGCTTCATGTTGTGTGACTGGAAATCAAAAGATAATCTTTGGAAGAGGAACCAGACTAAACATTGAACCCTGTAAGTAACTGATTCAGATTATATAATACATAAATATAATAATATATACGTTAGACAAAGATCTTACAATAAGTACATTCAAACATGAAGACACCGCTTAGAAATACCAAATCATAATCAATAAATATACCAACTGAGAAAGTATTGAAAGCGACAAAAATTTCAAAAACGGGACAAAACCTTGAAAAAAAGGGACCAAATAAAAAAAAAGATAAATTCAATATATGTTAATTCAGAGGATCAAAGATTTGTTCAGTATCTTTACTAAAAGTTATTTCACTAGACCATAATAACTCTGATAAAAGTCTAAAATGTTAAAACTATTTTTTTTTATGGAGTTTGGTTGAGTTGAGTTTATGTTACGATGCTTACATTTACACGAAGCATCTTTAACAACAAACTTTACTTGTGTTGTTACGACAACAAAATAAAGCGAGAAAAAAACCTCACAAAAGCAATAAATAAGCTATAAAAAAATGACAATAAAACCGCCAAAAAAATCCAAAAATACGGCAAAAGAACGAAAAAAAAAAGCAAAGTTTGTCTCTGAGTTTGTGTTACGATGCTTCATGTTGTGTGAATACTGGAGGAGCAGCAGCTAAGATAACCTTTGGTAGAGGAACCAGACTAAACATTGAACCCTGTAAGTAACTGATTTAAACTCAAAAATAGAAACTGAAAAAATATGTTTTTACCGTTGCTCTGGATGGAAAATCTGCAAAAGCGACAAGAAAATGACAAAAATTTATAAAAAAGCGACAAAAAGTAAAATAAAAAGCAACCAAGAAAAAACGACCAAAAGCAACAACAAAAAATTAAAAGAAATAAGCAAATTTTGCAGAATTCTGCATCTGTAAAACAATGTTTTCTGAAATGGAGTTTGGTTGAGTTTGTCTCTGAGTTTGTGTTACGATGCTTTATGTTGTGTGACTTCTGGAGCGAATGTAAATAAGCTGATCTTTGGAAGAGGAACCAGACTAAATATTGAACCCTGTGAGTAACTGATTTACTTTTATAAACATTATTTATATGAAGCATCTTTAAAAACTAACTTTAGTTGTGTTGTTTGGACAACAAAAAAAGTAACAAAAAAGACAAATATAAGACCAAAAAAGACTAAAAAGCGACCAAAACGTAAAATTAAAAAAAAACAGGGAAACATTTTTTTGTGTCTGAATTTAATCATTCAGTTTAATGTTAAAACTATGTTTTTTCTGAATGGAGTTTGGTTGAGTGAGTTTGTGTTACGATGCTTCATGTTGTGTGATTACGACTCAAAAGATGATTTTTGGAAGAGCAACCAGACTAAACATTGAACCCTGTAAGTAACCGATATCAATCTAAAATATTATTAATATGAGGCTCATTAAATCAGCACAAAACAAGATTCAGTGTTACATTGTTGGGGAAACACTTGAATCTGATGTTTTAGTTTTTTTATATTATTTATAGAAAGCATCTTTAACAACAACTTTACAGTGTTTTGTTTGACTCAATATTTATAAAACCAGAGTAGAAGATAAGAAAAGAGAAATAAAAAGCTGCTGACAGTGATGTAAATGATTCAACCCACAATAAAAATGACAAAAAAGTGACACAAATGCGACAAAAAAGTGACACAAAAGCGACAATAAAACGGCAAAAAAACAATGATTTGTAACTGGAGTTTGGTTGAGTGAGTTTGTGTCACGGTGCTTCATGTTGTGTGAATACTGGAAACAAGATGATCTTTGGAAGAGGAACCAGACTAAACGTTGAACCCTGTGAGTAGAAATATATACAAACATTATTCATATGGAACATCTTTAAAAATTAACTTTACTTTTGTTGTTCACACACAATCAGAATAGAAGTTTAAAACGATAAAAAGCATCATCAGCGTATCAACTAAACACTTAAACACTTTGTTTAGTGTCTTTACTCAGATCAAACATTGAACCCTGTAAGAAAAACTGGTTTAAATGTTATTTAAAGTTAAAAAGCTCGGCTCCAAAGCTAAAAAAGTTGACAAAAAGCGGAAAAAAACAGCAAAACTAAAATACGTTAAAGTGAGAAAAAAGTTTTAAAACTATATTTTTCTGAATAGAGTTTGCTTGAGTGAGTTTGTGTTACAATGCTTCATGTTGTGTGAATGCTGGCGGTGGGTATAAGATCATCTTTGGCAGCGGCACCAAACTTCATGTTAATGACAGTAAGTTGATTTATATTCATTCTGGGGTGAAAAACAAACTAGTTTGAATATTATTTAAAGTTAAAAAGCTCAGCCTGAAAGCTAAAAAAGTTGACAAAAAGTAACAAAAACTTACAACAAAAAAGTTGAGTTCTTTTTTAAAAAGTGACAAAAAACTTAAGCAACAAATAAAAAACTTTAAGAAAAGTGACAAAAACAATCCATAATTTCCTTAATTAAGATTAAACACTAAAACACTTTGTTTAGTATATTTACAGGAAACATTTTAGATTTCATTCAGACAGAAGAATTAAATGTTAAAATGAAGTATTTCTGAATGGAGTTTGGTTCAGAGAGTTTGTGTTACGATGCTTCATGTTGTGTGACTTCTGGAGCTGGAAGTCAATACAAGATGTTCTTTGGAAGAGGAACCAGACTAAACATTGAAACCTGTGAGTAACTGATCCCACAAATATAACCTGTAGATTATTTAAGAAGCGTTGATCCAGAATGAAAATCTGCTGAATTTAGTGTTTTCTGGGTTTCTGCTTCAGGTGCAGATGTGTTACCATTCAGTTGAAAATCTAAAGTTTAAATGTTCCTTTAAAGTTAAAGAGACAAGCTTTAAAGTAAAAAATTGGAAAAAGCATCAAAGAAGAGTCAGTGTGTGAGAGGAACTGGAGACAAACTTATTTTTGGGCGAGGAATTCAGCTGATAGTTGACTCCGGTAAAACGGGAAAGTAATAAATATTATTTATCTAAGAAAAATAAAAGCGGAAAAAAATGAACAACAAAAACACAAAAAGCGACAAAACATGTTGAAAAAAACATTGAAAAGCAGAAAAAAACCAGTTGAAAACATGAAGGTAAACATTATGATCATAAATACATCCATAAATGCAGATATTTAAAATACCATTCTGAATGGAGTTTGGTTGAGTGAGTTTATGTTCCACCGCTTCATGTTGTGTGACTACGAGTCAAAATAAGATCATCTTTGGAAGTGGAACCAGACTAAACATTGAACCCTGTGAGTAACTTATAAACATAATATATAAATATATCTTTAAAAGCAAACTTTACTTTTCAAATAAAAGCAGAATAATTAGCTGCTTACAGTTAGTGAAACGATTCATTTAAAATAAATCAACTGAGAAAGTATGAATCAGAATCATCAATATCTCAACCATTATGTTTATTATGTCTACAGTTAATATCTAAATGTACAATTTATCTGCTTTTATTGAACAGAGTTTATTTATGTAACTGGAATCTAATCATACTAGCAGAAGTCTCAAACTTAAAACTCTGTTTTTCTGAATGGAGTTTGGTTGAGTGAGTTTGTGTTACGATGCGTCATGTTGTGTGACTGGATCTGGAAGTCTAAATAAGATGTTCTTTGGAAGAGGAACGAGACTAAACATTGAAACCTGTGAGTAACTGATCCCACAAATATAACCTGTAGATTATTTAAGAAGCGTTGATCCAGAATGAAAATCTGCTGAATTTAGTGTTTTCTGGGTTTCTGCTGTAAGTAACTGATTCAGATTATATAATACATAAATATAATAATATGTACGTTAGCCAAAGATCTTACAATAAGTACATTCAAACATTCTGAATGGAGTTTGGTTGAGTTGAGTTTATGTTATGATCATTCATGTTGACTGAATATTTATAAAACCAGAGCAGCAGATAAGAAAAGAAAAATAAAAAGATGCTGACAGTGATGGAAATGATTCAAGCAACAAAAACGACAAAATTAACGGCAATAAAACCTCAAGAAAGCGTAAAAAAAAACATAAAGCGTCAAAAAAAGCGTAATTTTTCTGCATGAAGTTTGGTTGAGTTTGTCTCTGAGTTTGTGTTACAATGCTTCATGTTGTGTGACTGGAGGAACAAGTCAATACAAGATAATCTTTGGAAGAGGAACCAGACTAAATATTGAACCCTGTGAGTAGAAATATATATTTATAAGAAGCATCTTTAACAACAAACTTTACAGAGTTTAGTTTGACTGAATATTTATAAAACCAGAACAGCAGATGAGAAAAGAGAAATAAAAAGCAGCTGACAGTGATGGAAATGATTATAGCAACAAAAACGACAAAAATAATGACAATAATAGCTCAAGAAAGCGACAAAAAACAGTAAAAAAGCAAAGTTTGTCTCTGAGTTTGTGTTACGATTATCTGAATGGAGTTCGGTTGAGTTGAGTTTGTGTCACGATGCTTCATGTTGTGTGACTACTGGAAGAACAGATAAGATGATCTTTGGAAGAGGAACCAGACTAGACATTGAACCCTGTGAGTAAATCATAAACATAATATTCACATAGAATCTTCTTTTAAAAAACAAACTACTTAAATTTTACTGGAAAACCAACAAACCAGACAGGAAGGCAAAATAAAATCTAAGAAAGTGTGCTGGTTTAAAGTTAAAGAGCTCTGCTTGAAAGCTAAATGTTAAAACGATGTTTTTCTGAATGGAGTTTGGTTCAGAGAGTTTGTGTTACGATGCTTCATGTTGTGTGAATACTGGCGGTGGATACAAGTTAATCTTTGGAAAAGGAACCAGACTAAACATTGAACCCTGTGAGTAGAAATATATACAAACATTATTTATATGGAACATCTTTAAAAACTAATTTTAGTAGAATATATTAGTTAATTATTATTAATAGAAGTGTATATACTAAACACTTTGTTTAGTGTCTTTACTCTTTATTGAGATCAAACATTGAAACCTGTCTGAAAAAGCTGAAAAAACCTAAACTAAAAAGCTTGGCTCGAAAGTTGAAAAAGTTGACAAAAAGTGACAAAAACTTAAATAAGTTAAAAAAGTGACAAAAAATTGACGACAAAGTCTCAGATGTTAAAACTATGGTTTTCTGAATGGAGATTGGTTGAGTGAGTTTGTGTTATGATGCTTCATGTTGTGTGAATGCTGGGAATAAGATAATCTTTGGACAATGACAGTAAGTTGATTTATATTCATTCTGAGGTGAAAAAGCTCAGCCTGAAAGCTAAAAAAGTTGACTAAAAGCGACAAAAACTTTGAAAAAAAACCAACAAAAATTTCAATATGTTAAAAAAGTTACAAAAAAGTTGATTTGTTTTTAAAAACTGACAAGTTGAAATTCTTTTTTAAAAGTCGAACATAAACATGAAATCCAACCGAACTGCTGGAAGCAACAAGTAAAAAACTTGATGATAAGTGACAAAAAGGATCCATAATTTCCTTATTTAAGATTAAACACTAAAACACTTTGTTTAGTATCTTTACAGGGAACTTTAGACATTTTAGATTTCATTCAGACAGAAAGTTTTAAAAGTTAAAATGATATTTTTCTGAATGGAGTTTGGTTCATAGAGTTTGTGTCAATATAAGATGATCTTTGGAAGAGGAAGCAGACTAAATATTCAACCTTGTGAGTAGAATATAAAAAAACATTTTTTTATATGGAACATCTTTAAAAACTAACTTTACAATTTTTTGTTTGACTGAATATTTATTAAACCGGAGTAGAAGATAAGAAAAGGGAAATAAAAAGATGCTGACAGTGATGGAAATGATTCAAGCGACAAAAAAGACAAAAATGCGGCAATAAAACTGACAAAAAACGAAAAGAACAGCAAAAAAAGCGAAAAAACCCCAACAAAAAGCAAAGTTTGTCTCGGAGTTTGTGTTATGATTATTGTTTTCATACTAAAGTCTCAAATGTTAAAACTATGTTTATCTGAATGGAGTTTGGTTGAGTTGAGTTTGTGTTATGATGCTTCATGTTGTGTGACTAATGGAGCTGAAAAGATGATCTTTGGAAGAGGAACCAGACTAAACATTGAACCCTGTGAGTAAATCATAAACATAATATTCACATAGAAGCTTCTTTAAAAACAAACTACTAATATTTTACTGGAAAACCAACAAACCAGACAGGAAGATAAAAGAAAAGAGCTCTGCTTGAAAGCTAAAACCATTGAAAAAGAGACATTTTTTTAAAAACACAAAAAGGGTTTTTAAAAAGCAACCTTCGAAAAGCAACACAAATTTCAAAAACAGTTACAAAATCTTTCATAAAGCGACAGTTTTCTGCATGAAGTTGGTTCAGTTTGTCTCTGAGTTTATGTTACGATGCTTCATGTTGTGTGTATAACAATCAAAAGATGATCTTTGGAAGAGGAACCAGACTAAACATTGAACCCTGTAAGTACATCATGAACATAATTATTATATATATATATATATATATATATATACACACACAAATAACTTATGTACATGAACCTTTAAAAACAAACTTTACCCGTATTTTACTGGAAAGCAAACAAAACCAGAATAGAAGATAAAAGAAAATGAAAAAAAAGCTACAAAAACTTCGGCATAAACCTAATTTACATGGATCATCTTTAGAAACTAACTTTACTTTGTGTTTTACTGGAATTTTCCAAGTAAAGTACTTTTTTCCAACGATGAATTCATTCAAATTTAAAAATGATCTTTTTTTAAATGGAGTTTGGTTGAGTTTGTCTCACGATGCTTTAGATTTGTTAAAGTTCTGGAGTTAGCTAAAAACTCTGATCAAAATAACTTCATACGTGGTCAGGCACATTCAGACTCAACATACAACAATACATAGTCAAAGAATGAATAAGTAAATTGTTAAAAATACTAAAAACTAAAAACCAGGAAAAAGTTGGACAAAGCGACAAAAATATTGTGTGTAGCCGTTTAATTACATAAAAAACAGTTTCTCAACTGTACAAAATGTATACATTGTTATTTCTAATATGAATTGAATGTTCAGATAACATTTTACTAAAGTCAAACAAAAGTCATAAATGTTAAAAACTATGATTTCTTAATGGAGTTTGGTTGAGAGAGTTTGTGTTACAATGCTTCATGTTGTGTGAATGTTGGAGGAGGAACAGCTAAGTTAATCTTTGGAAGAGGAACCAGACTAGACATTGAACCCTGTGAGTAGAATATAAATCATCATAATATATATTTATATCAGAGCGACTTTAACAACAAACTTTACAGAGTTTGACTGAATATTTACAAAATAAGAGTAGCAGATAAAAAAGAGAAGTTAACAACTGCTGACAGTGATGGAAATGATTCAAGCGACAAAAAAACACAAAAATAAGTTGAAAAAAGCGTCAAAGTCTCAAATGTTAAAACTATGTTTATCAGAATGGAGTTTGGTTGAGTTGAGTTTATGTCACGATGCTTCATGTTGTGTGACTTCTGGAGGTCAATACAAGATAATCTTTGGAAGAGGAACCAGACTAAACATTGAAACCTGTGAGTAACTGATTAACATTATAAACGTTATTGATATTTAAAAATGTCAAATCCAAACAATCAATATCTAGAGACCAGGGAAACATTTAGTTGAAACATTAACTCAACTTTGTTTTGTGTCTGAATTTAATCATTCAGTGTAATGTTAAAACGATGTTTTCTTAAATGACGTTTGGTTGAGTTTGTCTCTGAGTTTGTGTTACGATGCTTCATGTTGTGTGAATACTGGAGCAGCAGATAAGATAATCTTTGGAAGAGGAACCAGACTAAACATTGAATCCTGTGAGTAGAAATATATATTTATAAGAAGCATCTTTAATAACAAACTTTACAGAGTTTAGTTTGACTGAATATTTATAAAATCAGAGTAGTAGATTAGAAAAGAGAAATAAAAGATGTTGACAGTGATGGAAATGATTCAAGTGACAAAAACGACAACAATAACGACAATAAAAAATCAAGAAATTGGCAAAAAGTGACAACAAAACAAAAAAAACGGCAAAAAAGGTTTCTGGATGAAGTTTGGTTCAGTTTGTCTCTGAGTTTATGTTCTGATGCTTCATGTTGTGTGACTGGAGGTGTGGATAAGATAATCTTTAGAAGAGGAACCAAACTAAACATTGAACCCTGTGAGTAACTTATTCAGATTATAAACATTAATTATATGAAGTATCTTTAAAAACTTGTGTTGTTTGGACAACAAAAATGTCAATCCAAACAATCAATATCTAGAGAGCAGTGAAACATTTAGTTGAAACATTAACTCAACTTTGTTTTGTTTCTGAATTTAATCATTCAGTTAAATGTTAAAACTGTTTAACTCTGTTTAACTCTGGAGTTTGGTTCAGAGAGTTTATGTTAAGATGGTTCATGTTGTGTGACTAGTGGAGGTGGATATAACAAGATAATCTTTGGAAGAGGAACCAGACTAAACATTGAACCCTGTAAGTAGAATATAAATCATCATAATACGTATTTATATCTGAGCGACTTTAACAACAAACGTTACAGAGTTTGACTGAATATTTACTAAATAAGAGAAGATAAGAAAAAAGAAATAAAAAGATGCTTACAGTGATGGAATTGATTCGACAATTGAGCGACAAAAACAACAAAAATAATGACAAGAAAAGCTCATAAAAGCGACAAAAAAAGCGACGAAAATCCGTCAACAAAACCGACCAAAAAATAAATAAAAAATGTTAAAAAAAAGTGTGTTACGATGCTTCATGTTGTGTGACTTATGAAAGTCAGTACAAGATAATCTTTGGAAGAGGAACCAGACTAAACATTGAACCCTGTAAGTAGAATATAAATCATCATAATATATATTTATATTACAGTGACTTTAACAACAAACTTTACAGAGTTTGACTGAATATTTACAAAATAAGAGTAGAAGATAAGAAAGAGAAGTTAACAACTGCTGACAGTGATGGAAATGATTCAAGCGACAAAAAAACAAACGTTGAAAAAAGCGTCAAAGTCTCTAATGTTAAAACTATGTTTTTCTGAATGGAGTTTGGTTGAGTTGAGTTTGTGTTACGATGCTTCATGTTGTGTGACTTCTGCAAGTCAATACAAGATGATCTTTGGAAGAGGAACCAGACTAAACATTGAACCCTGTAAGTAAATCATAAACATAATATTCACATAGAAGCTTCTTTAAAAACAAACTACTTATATTTTAGTGGAAAACAAACAACCAGACAGGAAGATAAAAGAAAATCAGAGAAAGTGTGCTGGTTTAAAGTTAAAGAGCTCTGCTTGAAAGCTAAAAAATTTGAGCAACAAAAAATAAAAAAGAGACAAAAAGTTTTTCTTAAAAAGCATCAAAAACCTTCGAAAAGCGACAAATAAATTCGAAAAAATTACAAAAACGTTCAAAAAGTTTTGTGGTTGAGTTTGTCTCTGAGTTTGTGTTACGACGCTTCATGTTGTGTGAATCAAAATAAGATGATCTTTGGAAGAGGAACCAGACTAAACATCGAACCCTGTGAGTAACTTATAAACTTAGTATATAAATATAAATATATGAAGCATCTTTAAAAGCAAACTTTACTTTGTGTTTTCAAAGAAAAGCTGAATAATCAGCTGCTGACAGTTAGTGAAACGATAAACTTAAAATAAATCAAATAGATCAACTGAGAAAGTATGAATCAGAATCATCAATATCTGAACCATTTGGATTATTATGTCTACAGTAAATATCTAAATGTACATTTTATCTGCTTTTAATGAACAGAGTTTGTTATTTATGTAACTGGAATCCAATCGTACCAGCAGAAGTCTCAAACCTTAAAACTATGTTTTTCTGAATGGAGTTTGGTTGAGTTTACGTTACGATGCTTCATGTTGTGTGAATACTGGAGTAGCAGCTAAGATGATCTTTGGAAGAGGAACCAGACTAAACATAGAACTCTGTGAGTAGAAATATATATTAATAAGAAGCATCTCTTACCACAGAATGTACAGTTTTGTTTGACTGAATATTCATAAAACCAGAGTAGAAGATAAGAAATTGAGAAATAAAAAGATGCTGACATTAAAACGACAAAACCAAAACAAAATAGAGACAAAACCCCCCAAAAAAGCAATAAATAAGTGACAAAAAACAACAAAAAACAAAAAGCGATAATTAAACCATGAAAAAAACTCACAAAACGGCAAAAAACAGGAAAGTGAAAAAAAAGCAAAGTTTGTCTCAGAGTTTGTGTTATGATTATTGTTTTCATACTAAAGTCTCAAATGTTAAAACTATGTTTATCTGAATGGAGTTTGGTTGAGTTGAGTTTGTGTTAAGTTGCTTCATGTTGTGTGAATACTGGAGGATATAAGATGATCTTTGGAAGAGGAACCAGACTAAACATTGAACCCTGTGAGTAAATCATAAACATAATAAACACATAGAAGCTTCTTTAAAAACAAACTACTTAAATTTCACTGGAAAACCAACAAACCAGACAGGAAGATGAAAGAAAATTAAAGAAAGTGTTAAAAGCTCAGCTTGAAAGCTAAAAGCCTTCGAAAAGCAACAAAGAATTCGAAAAATGCTCAAAAAGTCACATTCTTCTGCATGAAGTTTGGTTCAGTTTGTCTCTGAGTTTGTGTTACGATGCTTCATGTTGTGTGAATACTGGCGGAGTAGCAACTAAGATGATCTTTGGAAGAGGAACCAGGCTAAACACTGAATCTTGTGAGTAGAATATAAATCATCATAATACGTATTTATATCACAGCGACTTTAACAACAAACTTTACAGAGTTTGAAAATAAGAGTAGCAGATAAAAAAGAGAAGTTAACAACTGCTGACAGTGATGGAAATGATTCGAGACAAAAAAACACAAACGTTGAAAAAAGCGAAAAGTCTCTAATGTTAAAACAATGTTTTTCTGAATGGAGTTTGGTTGAGTTAGTGTTATGATGCTTCATGTTGTGTGACTAAGAATCAAAATAAGCTGATCTTTGGAAGAGGAACCAGACTAAACATTGAACCCTGTAAGTAACTGATTTACATTATAAACATTATTTATATGAAGCATTTTTAAAAACTAACTTTACTTGTGTTGTTTGGGAAACAAAAAACGGCAAAAAACGATACAAAATAGATAAGAAAGCAAAAAAAAGAAGCAAAGTTTGTGTCTGAGTTTGTGTTATGATTACTGTTTTCACACTAAAGTCTCAACTGTTAAAACTATGTTTATCTGAATGGAGTTTGGTTGAGTTTGTGTTACGATGCTTCATGTTGTGTGACTAATGGAGGTCAAAAGATGATCTTTGGAAGAGGAACCAGACTAAATATTGAACCGTGTAAGTAGAAATATAAATCATCATAATACGTATTTATATCAGAGCAACTTAAGTAAAATCATGAACGTTATATTCACATAGAATCTTCTTTAAAAACAAACTACCCGTATTTTACTGGAAAACCAACAAACCAGACAGGAAGATAAAAGAAAATCAGAGAAAGTGTGCTGGTTTAAAGTTAAAGCTAAAAAACGTTGAAAAAGTGATAAAAAAGCGACAAAAGTTTCGAAAAAAAAAGTTCATTCAAAAAGCTAGAATATTCTGCATTAAGTTTGGTTCAGTTTGTCTCTCTGAGTTTGTGTTATGATGCTTCATGTTGTGTGAATACGAATCAAAATAAGATGATCTTTGGAAGAGGAACCAGACTAAACATTGAACTCTGTAAGTACATTATAAACATAATAATATATACATATACATATGCACATGAAGCTTCTTTAAAAACAAATGTTACCTATATTTTACTGGAAAACAAACAAAACCAGAATAGAAGATAAAAGAAAATGAAATTGAAAAAGCTATAACTTGGAAGAATTTGACAAAACGTAAAATAAAAAGAATTGGCATAAACATCATTTATATGGAACATCTTTAGAAACAAACTTTACTTTGTGTTTTACTGGAATTTTCCAAGTAAAGTACTTTTTTTCTAATGATGAATTTAAGAATTCATTCAAATTTAAAAATGATCTTTTTTTAAATGGAGTTTGGTTCAGTTTGTCTCACGATGCTTTAGATTTGTTAAAGTTCTGAAATTAGCTAAAAAACTCTGATCAAAATAACTTCATATGTGGTCATTCAGACTCAACATACAACAATACATAGTCAAAGATTATACCCAGGAATAAGTAAATTCTTAAAAATACTAAAAACTAAAAACCAGGAAAAAGTTGGACAAAGTTGGACAAAGCGACAACTTTGGACAAATTTGCGTGTGGCCGTGTACATGACATAAAAAACAATCTGTCTCTCTACTGTACAAAATTGATACATTTTTATTTCTAATATAAATTGAATGTTCAGATAACATTTTACTAAAGTCAGACAAAAGTCACAAATGTTAAAAATTATGATTTCTGAATGGAGTTTGTCTCTCCAAGTTTGTGTTACGATGTTTCATGTTGTGTGAATGCGAATCAAAAGATGATCTTTGGAAGAGGAACCAGACTAAATATTGAACCCTGTGAGTAACTGATTTACATCATTAACATTATTTATATTTTAAAAAATAACTTTACTTGTGTTATTCACACAATGAAAATTGTCACAAAAATGACAAAAAAAGTGTAAAAAAAAAAAAGAAAATGTCCTACCCAACTTACCAGGGAAACATTTTGTTGCTATGGTAACTGAACTCTACAGTGAACCTCAACATTTACATTGTATTAATAAAATAAAAAAGACATTTGATCTGAATATAAATAGTTTATTTATGTAACTGGAAGCTAATTGTACCAGCAGAAGTCTTAATCCTTAAAACTATGTTTTTCTGAATGGAGTTTGGTTGGCTGGGTTTATGTTACGATGCTTCATGTTGTGTGAATACTGGAACAAAGATAATCTTTGGAAGAGGAACCAGACTAAACATTGAACCCTGTGAGTAGAAATAATTAACTTTGATATATATTTATAATCTTTTTGTACCAAAATAGCGGCCTGTTTTTATAACAAAAAGCCTGCAACAAAAATGCTTTTTTTTCTTCTAAATTTAGTTTGGTGCAGTTGAGTTTGTGTCATGATGCTTCATTCAAAAATCTGCACAAATTAAGAAAAAAAGCACTTGAATCTGAAGTTTGTGGTTTTATCTGAAAGCTTTTTAACAGTTTATCCCTCAGCGGAGTGTGTATTAAAGGATCAGGAAACATTTGACATATAAAATAAAAAGCCTAAAACTGCATTAAATCACATGAAAAATATCCAAGTAAGTTTGGGACAAAATTCAAAACACAGGAATATTTGTATGAATGGAGTTTGGTTGAGTTTGTCTGTCTGAGTTTGTGTTACGATGCTTCATGTTGTGTGAAGGATGGCAGTGGATATAAGATAATCTTTGGAAGAGGAACCAGACTAAACATTGAACCCTGTGAGTAACTGATATAAATCTAAAATATTATTAATATGGAGCAGCACAAATTAAACAACAATTCAACAAAAAAAAACATTTGAATCTGAAGTTTTAGTTTGATGTAAAATCTGTGAGTTAATCAAACATTTAAAGACGCTTTAATGAAATTTAACAGTTCAATCTGGAACGTAAAAGCATCTATAAATGCAGATAAATAAGATCAGAATAATTAACCAATGTGGTTTCTTATAGGCAAGATTTCAGCTGTTTTGTTTGACGTTCTTGCCCTCGTTTTTTTGGTTCAGTTTTTGTTGCCATTCTGATATTTTTTTACCTTTTTTTCCTCCAAATTTTTCAACAGTTTTGTTGCTTTGTTGATGTTTTTGTCGTTTATTTTCTGATGCATTTTATTCACAAACAACACAGACAAAAACAAAAGTGTAAAAACTTTTTTTACGAAGAATTGTCTTTTAAAACGGATCAAATTTTAACCCTATGAGGGTTAAACATTATGATCAGAAAAACATCCATAAAAGCAGATATTTTAAATAAGATCGTGATCTTTATGTCTAAAATAACATTCTTTCTGAATGGAGTTTGCTTCAGAGAGTTTTCTTTAAAAACTAACTTTACTTTTGTTGTTCACACAAAATCAGAATAGAAGATTAAAAAGATAAAAAGCAGAATCATCAGTGTATCAATCTAAACACTAAAACACTTTGTTTAGTATCTTTACTCAGATCAAACATTGAACCCTGTAAGAAAAAACTGGTTTGAATGTTATTTAAAGTGAAAAAGCTTGGCTCGAAAGCTAAAAAAGTTGACCAAAAGTGACAAAAACTTTGAAAACCCCAACAAAAATCAAAATGTGTTAAAAAAGTGACAAAAAAGTTGACGACAAAGTCTCAAATGTTAAAACTATATTTTTCTGAATGGAGTTTGGTTGAGTGAGTTTGTGATACGATGCTTCATGTTGTGTGAATACTGGAGGAGCAACTAAGACAATCTTTGGCAGCGGCACCAAACTTCATGTTATTGACAGTAAGTTGATTTATATTCATTCTGGGGTGAAAACATAAAGCTCAGCTTTAAAGCAAAAAGTTTACAAAAAGCGAAAAAATAACTTTGAAAATCCTAACAAAAACTAAAATATGTTAAAAAGTGTCAAAAAAGTCGACCATAAACATTAAATCCAACCGAACCGCTGGAAGCAACAAGCACTAATTTACATTATAAACATTATTTATATGAAGCATCTTTTAAAACTAAGTTTACTTGTGTTGTTTGGACAACAAAAAAAGGAAATATTTTGTTTAAACATTAACTCAACTTTTTGTGTCTGAATTTAATCATTCAGTCAAATGTTAAAACAATGTTTTTCTGAATGGAGTTTGGTTGAGTTTGTGTTATGATGCTTCATGTTGTGTGACTACTGATGGTGGATTTAAGATGATCTTTGGAAGAGGAACCAGACTAAATATTGAAACTTGTGAGTAGAAATATATACAAACATTATTTATATGGATCATCTTTAAAAATTAACTTTACTTTTGTTGTTCCCAAAAAAATCAGAATAGAAGATTAAAAAGATAAAAAGCTAAACACTTTCTTTAGTATCTTTACTCAGATCAAACATATAAGAAAAATCTGGTTTAAATGTTATTCAGAGTTAAAAAGATTGCCTCGAAAGCTATAAAAGGTCACAAAAAGTGACAAAAACTTATATGTTTTAAAAACGTGACAAAAACGATGATGACAAACTCTCAAATGTTAAAACTATGTTTTTCTGAATGGAGTTTGGTTGAGTGAGTTTGTGTTATGATGCTTCATGCTGTGTGTATACTGGAGCAACTAAGATAATCTTTGGCAGCGGCACCAAACTTCATGTTAATGACAGTAAGTTCATTTTTATTCATTCTGGGGTGCTAAAAAGTTTGCAAAAGCCATAACAACTTTGAAAAAAATCAACAAAAAGTCAAAGATAAACATGAAGTCCAACCAAATGCTGGAAGCAACAAGTAAAAAACTTTAAGAAAAGTGACAAAAATGATCCATAATTTCCTTATTAAGATTTAACACTCAAACACTTTGTTTAGTATCTTTACAGGAAACTTTAGACATTTTAGATTTCATTCAGACATAAGTTTTAAATGTTAAAACAATGTTTTTCTGAATGGAGTTTGGTTCAGAGAGTTTATGTTACGATGCTTCATGTTGTGTGAATGCTGGAGTAAATGTAAATAAGATGATCTTTGGAAGAGGAACCAGACTAAATGTTGAACTCTGTGAGTAGAAATTTAAACAAACATTATTTATATGGAACATCTTTAAAACTTTACTTTTGTTGTTCGCACAAAATCAGAATAGAAGTTTAAAGAGATAAAAAGCAGAATCATCAGCGTATCTAAAGATTAAACACTAAAACACTTTGTTTAGTATCTTCTCTCTTTATTCAGAGTTCACATTGAACCCTGTAAGAAAAAAACTGGTTTAAATGTTATTTAAAGTTAAAAAGATTGCCTCAAATGCTAAAAAAGTTCCCAAAAAGCAACAAAAACTTAAATACTTTAAAAAAAGTGCCAAAAACGTTGAAGACAAAGTCTCAAATGTTAAAACTATGTTTTTGTGAATGGACTTTGGTTGAGTGAGTTTGTGTTACGATGCTTCATGTTGTGTGAACACTGGAGCTAAAAAGATCATCTTTGGCAGCGGCACCAAACTTCATGTTAATGACAGTAAGTTGATTTATAACCATTCTGGGGTGAAAAAAAAACTGGTTTAAATGTTATTTAAAGTCAACAAGCTCAGCTACAAAGCTAAACAAAGCTTTGAAAAAAAAGCAACAAAAAGTCTAACGTAAACATGAAATCCAACCAAACTGCTGGAAGCAACTTAAACTTACAACTTAAAAAACTTTAAGAAAAGTGACAAAAAGCATCCATAATTTCCTTAATTAAGATTAAACACTAAAACACTTTGTTTAGTATCTTTACAGGGAACTTTAGACATTTTAGATTTCATTCAAACGAAAAAATTCAAATGTAAAAATTAAGTTTTTCTGAATGGTTCAGAGAGTTTGTGTTACAATGCTTCATGTTGTGTGACTACTGGAAATCAGTATAAGATAATCTTTGGAGGAGGAACCAGACTAAACATTGAACCCTGTGAGTAGAAATATATACAAACATTATTTATATGGAACATCTTTAAAAATTAACTTTACTTTTGTTGTTCACACAAAATCAGAATTGAAGATTAAAAACATAAAAGCAGAATCATCAGCGTATCAATCTAAAGATACAACAAGTTGAAATAATGTTAAAACAATGACAAATAAGTTGAAACAAACATTAAAAAAATGACAAAAAAGTTTTAAAAAATGACTAAATCTCAGGATGAAATAAAAGTCCAACCAAAGTTGACCAGAGTTTGGCTCAGAGAGTTAGTGTTACGATGCTTCATGTTGTGTGAATATGAATCTAAATAAGATGATCTTTGGAAGAGGAACCAGACTAAACATTGAACCCTGTAAGTAACTGATTTACATTATAAACATTATTTATGTGAAGTATCTTTTAAAACTAACTTTACATTTGTTTGGACAACAAAAAAGTGACAAAAAAGCCACAAAAAACACAAATATAAGACTAAAAAAAGACAAAAAAGGGGCCCAAACGTCAAATTTAGTTGAAACATTAACTCTTTCTAACTTTGCTTTGTGTCTACATTTAGTTATTCTTTCATTGAGACTTAAAAAAACCCAACGTAAATAAAATACGTTAAAAAGTGACAAAAAAGTTGACAACAAGTCTCAAATGTTAAAACTATGTTTTTCTGAATGGAGTTTGGTTGAGTGAGTTTGTGATACGATGCTTCATGTTGTGTGAATGCTGGCGGTGGGATTAAGATGATCTTTGGAAGAGGAACCAGACTAAATATTGAACCCTGTGAGTAACTGATATAAATCTAAAATATTATTAATATGAGGCTCATTAAATCAGCACAAAACAAGATTCAGTGTTACATTGTTGGGGGAACACTTGAATATGAAGTTTTAGTTTGTTTATATTATTTATAGAAAGTATCTTTAACAAGAAACGTAGAAGATAAGAAAGGAGAAATAAAATGATGCTGACAGTGATGGAAATGATTCAAGCCACAAAAAAGTCACAAAAAACGACAAAATAATCATGAAAAATTGAAGTGATGAGAAAAAAAAAAACATGATTGATTTGCAAATGGAGTTTGGTTGAGTGAGTTTGTGTTATGACGCTTCATGTTGTGTGAATACTGGTTTGGATAAGATAATCTTTGGAAAAGGAACCAGACTAAACATTGAACCCTGTAAGTACATCATGAACATAATAAATGCCTTTTATATGAAGTATCTTTAAAAACAAACGTGTGTGATTCACACAAAATCAGAAAAGATAACGAGCTGATTTATCGGAACTTCGTATTTAACGAGAGACACTTCAGGGAAAAACATAATGTTTCAGTTTAGAGTTTCGGGGTTACAGTATTTATCTTCCACAACATGTCTTCTTCATGTTATTTCAGACTAAAACTTTGTGTATTTGTCTGTAGATTCCTCCTAAATTCACCAGAAGTTATCATTAGATAACGCATCATTTACATATATAAACATAAACATTTCAGGAAAAATGTTAATACAGAAAATAATTCTCTTAATGTCAGTAATTTAGTAATTTAGTTATAATCTGAAGTGTATCAAAGGTATAAAATGTGAAGATAGCAGCTTTGTTTTATAACAAGAATGTAATCTTCACGTCACATGTAAAAATCATAGTTTTCTAAATGAAGTTTGGTTTAGTTCGTAACTCAGCGGAGTCAAAAAAAGGCAACAAAAATGTCAACAGCGATAAAAACAGAAAAAAGCGAAAAAAAAAAAAAAAAATTGCACAGAATTCTGTGTCTGCAAATTTCGTGTGGCCCTAAAAATGACATAAAAACCAGTCTGTGTCTACTGTACCGTACACGTATGTTATTTATATTTAGTATAAATAACATCTTATTGTTTTCAGACTAAATTCTCAAATGTTAAAAAACAAAGATTTTACAATGAAATTTGGTTCATTTCTTTACTCCGAGTTTGTTTCTGAATATATATAAAAGCAGAGTAGTAGATAAGGAAAGATAAATAAAAAGATGCTGACAGTGATGGAAATGATTCAAAAACAAAAACAAGACAAAAATCGACAAAAAACATGACTGATTTGTAAATGGATTTTGGTTGAGTTGAGTTTGTGTAACGATGCTTCATGCAGTGTGAATACTGGATATAAGATGATCTTTGGAAGTGGAATCAGACTAAACATTGAACCTTGTAAGTACATCATAAACATAATATATTATTTATATGGTGTATCTTTATATTAAATACAGTATATAACGTATATAAATCATAATCTTATGATATCTAAATGAAGCATCTCTAAAAGCAAACTTTCAGGAAAACATTGATCACAATAATCAACACTAAACCACCTTAATATCTCAACTGTTAATATTAGAAGTTCCTCATTATTGTTTAAAGTGTAACTGTAAGACTTAAGTTGTCTTATGATTTAGAATGTTGTTAGGTGAAATACTTGTATCTCCAGAATGAACTAAGACACTTTGCAAACTTTCTTTTATTGGACACATTGAACATGAATTGAATCCAAAGTGATATGTTCTTGAATGGTTTGCTTGAGTTGAGTTTGTGTCACAATGCTTCATGTTGTGTGAATGCTGGCAGTGGGTATAAGATCATCTTTGGCAGCGGCACCAAACTTCATGTTAATGACAGTAAGTTGATTTATATCCATTCTGGGGTGAAAAAAACCTGGTTTGAATGTTATTTAAAGTTAAAAAGCTCAGCTTGAAAGCTAAGAAAGTTGACAAAAAGCGACAAAAAGTGAAAAAAATCCATTGAACACTGAATTGAATCCAAAGTGATGTGTTTTTGAATGAAGTTGGTTGAGTTGAGTTTGTGCTTCATGTTATGTGAATACTAGAGGAACTATTATAATCCTTTATTTCTCAGAAAATCATCATAATACATATTTATATCAGAGCGACCTTAACAACAAACTTTACAGAGTTTGACTGAATATTTACAAAATAAGAGTAGCAGATAAAAAAGAGAAGTTAACAACTGCTGACAGTGATGGAAATGATTCAAGCAACAACAAAAAAAACACAAAATAGTTGAAAAATGCAACAAAAAAGCGACAAAGTCTCTAATGTTAAAACAATGTTTTTCTGAATGGAGTTTGGTTGAGTTGAGTTTGTGTCACAATGCTTCATGTTGTGTGAATACTGGAGGAGTAGCTAAGATGATCTTTGGAAGAGGAACCAGACTAAACATTGAACCCTGTGAGTAACTTTTTTACAACAAAAAAATCGTCCAAAGGCAACAACAAAACATAGAAAACAAAACGTCAAAAGTGAAGAAAGCAAATTTTGCAAATTTCTGCGTCTGTAAATTTCGTGTGGCCCTAAAAATTAGATAAAACTAATCTGTGTCTGCTGAACCGTACACAATTTAAATTTGTATTTCTAATATACATTTAATATATAATTAACATGTTATAGTTTTCACACTAAAGTCTCAAATGTTAAAACTATGTTTTTCTGAATGGAGTTTGGTTGAGTTTATGTTACGATGCTTCATGTTGTGTGACTACGAGTCAAAAGATAATCTTTGGAAGTGGAACCAGACTAAACATTGAACCCTGTAAGTACATCATGAACATAATTATTATTATTATATATATATATATATATATATATATATATATATATATACACACACACACAAATAACTTGTTCATGAACCTTGAAAAGCAGAATCATCAGCGTATCAATCTAAAGATTAAACACTAAAACACTTTGTTTAATATAGTTTAGTAGTTATTCAAACATTGAACCCTGTAAGAAACAACTGGTTTGAATGTCATTTAAAGTTAAAAAGATCGACTCGAAAGCTAAAAAATTTGACAAAAAGCGACAAAAACTTTGAAAAAAAACCCAACAAAAACTAAAATACGTTAAAAAAGTGACAAAAACGTTGACGACAAAGTCTCAAATGTTAAAACTATGTTTTTCTGAATGGAGTTTGGTTGAGTGAGTTTGTGTTACGATGCTTCATGTTGTGTGAACGCTGGAGCTCAAAAGATCATCTTTGGCAGCGGCACCAAACTTCATGTTAATGACAGTAAGTTCATTTATATTCATTCTGGGGTGAAAACAACTGGTTTAAATGTTATTTAAAGTCAAAAAGCTCAGCTTGAAAGCTAAAAAAATTGAGAAAAGCAAAACATGTCAAGATAAACATGAAATGCAACCAAAGTGCTGGAAGCAACAAGTAAAAAACTTGAAGAAAAGTGACAAAAACGATCCATAATTTCCTTAATTAAGATGAACCACCATCTTTAGTATCTTTACAGGAAACTTTTTTAGATTTCATTCAGACAGAAGTTCTAAATGTTAAAATTATGTTCTTCTGAATGGAGTTTGGTTCGGAGAGTTTGTGTTACGATGCTTCATGTTGTGTGAATACTGGAGGTCAATACAAGATGTTCTTTGGAAGAGGAACCAGACTAAACATTGAACCCCGTGAGTAACTGATTTAGATTATTACCCAGAAACCCAAAAATATAACCTGCAGATTATTTAAAAAAGCATTAATCCAGAATGAAAATAGATAAGAAAAGAGAAATTAAAAAGATGCTGACAGTGATGGAAATGATTTAAGCAACAAAAATGACAAAAATAATGACAATAAAAGCTTAAGAAAGTGACAAAAATGCAACAAAATACATTTAAAAAGTGACATTTTTGTGCATGAAGTTTGGTTCAGTTTGTCTCTGAGTTTGTGTTACGATGATTCATGTTGTGTGAATGATGGAGGATATAAGATAATCTTTGGAAGAGGAACCAGACTAAATATTGAACCCTGTGAGTAACTGATTTACATTATAAACATTATTTATATGAAGCATCTTTTAAAACTAACTTTACTTGTGTTTTTTGAACAACAAAAAAAGTGACAAAAAAGCCACAAAAAAGACAAATATACGACCAAAAAAAGACTAAAAAGTGACCAAAACGTCAAATCCAAACAATCAATATCTAGAGACCAGGGAAACATTTTGTTGAAACATGAACTCAACTTTGCTTTATGTCTCAATTTAATAATTCAGTTATATTTTAAAATGATTTTTTAGGTCAATACAAGTGAATCTTTGGAAGAGGAACCAGAATAAACATTGAACCCTGCGAGTAGAAATATATACAAACATTATTTATATGGAACATCTTAAAAAACTAACTTTACTTTTGTTGTTCACATAAAATCAGAATAGAAGATTAAAGAGATAAAAAGCGTTTGAATGTTATTTAAAGGCTTGAAAGCTAAAAAAGTTGACAAAAAGCGACAAAAACTTTGAAAAAAAACGCAACAAAAACTAAAATACGTTAAAAAAGTGACAAAAACCTTGACAACAAAGTCTCAAATGTTAAAATTATGTTTTTCTGAATGGAGTTTGGTTGAGTGAGTTTGTGTTACGATGCTTCATGTTGTGTGAATGCTGGAGGAGCAACTAAGATAATCTTTGGCAGCGGCACCAAACTTCATGTTAATGACAGTAAGTTGATTTATAACCATTCTGGGGTGAAAAAAACTGGTTTAAATGTTATTTAAAGTTAAAAAGCTCAGCTTGAAAGCTAAAAAAGTTGACTAAAAGCGACAAAAACTAACATACGTTAAAAAAGTTACAAAAAGTCAAGCATAAACATGAAATGCAAGCAAACTGCTAAAAGCAACAGGTAAAAAAACTTTAAGAAAAGTGACAAAAAGGATCCATAATTTCCTTAATTAAGATTAAACACTAAAAAACTTTGTTTAGTATCTTTAAAGGAAACTTTAGACATTTTAGATTTCATTCAGACAGAAGTTTTAAATGTTTCTTAATGGAGTTAGGTTCAGAGAGTTTTTGTTACGATGCTTCATGTTGTGTGAATGTTGGGAATAAGATACTCTTTGGAAGAGGAACCAGACTAAACATTGAAACCTGTGAGTAACTGATTTAGATTATTACCCGGAAACCCAAAAATATAACCTGCAGATTATTTAAAAAAGCGTTGATCCAGAATGCAACTGTGCAGAATTTAGTGTTTTCTGTGTTTCTGCTTCAGGTGCAGATGTGTTACCATTCAGTTGAAAATCTCAAGTTGAAATGTTCCTTTAAAGTTAAAGAGACAAGCTTAAAGCGACAAAAAGCTGAAAAAACCTGGTTGAAAAAATGTAAAATTGAACCCATGGAATACATGAGGGTTAAACATTATGATCATAAATACATCCATAATTGCAGATAATTAAAATAAAGTCGAGATAATTAAGTTTCAAACTATGTTTTTCTGAATGGAGTTTGGTTGAGTTTGTGTCCCGATGCTTCATGTTGTGTGACTACGAGTCAAACTAAGATAATCTTTGGAAGAGGAACCAGACTAAACGTTGAACCCTGTGAGTAGAAATATATATTTATGGCAGCGGCATCAAACTTTTTTTATTTTATTTTTTTATTTAAAGCTGAAAGCTAAAAACGTTGACAAAAAGTGACAAAAACTTTGAAAAAAGCAACAAAAAGTCAAACATAAACATGAAATCCAACTGAACTGCTGGAAGCAACAAGTACAACAATCTTTAAGAAATGTGACAAAAAGGATCCATAATTTCCTTAATTAAAATTAAACACTAAAACACTTTGTTTAGTATCTTTACAGGAAACTTTAGACATTTTAGATTTCATTCAGACGTTAAATGTTAAAACTCTGTTTTTCTGAATGGAGTTTGGTTCAGAGAGTTTGTGTTACGATACTTCATGTTTTGTGACTACTGGAAGTGTGAATAAGATGATCTTTGGAAGAGGAACCAGACTAAACATTGAACCCTGTGAGTAGCTGATATAAATCTAAAATATAAAGTAAGTGAAGTTTGTGCACTGCGGCTTCAGACTGTGTGACTGTGAACAAGATCATCTTTGGAAGCGGCACCAAACTTCACGTTAATGCCAGTAAGTTGAAGAAAATCTGACTTCAAAGATGTTTAACCCTTGTGTTGTCATCGTTTTAAAAGTCTTTAATATCAGAAATATGGGTTTCGTTCAACCAAAAATAACATGGATGCATGGATGTACGTTAAATGGATACAACATTCTTCCCAGGTAAAATGAATGATTACTTGCATTGGGGTTTTATTCAATTTTATAGCATCTGAAAAAAAAAATCAACATCCTCTGATATTAACTATTAGTCAAAATAATTAATAATATCAGTTTTTTCGGTTTCTTTTTTGATGTTTATTGACCATGAATTTAAAGAGAACGTTGAAAAAAGTCACAAAAGCATCGAAAAGAGAGACAAAAAGTCTGGAAAAAAAGTTCATTTTCAATTTTGACCCGAAGACAACATGAGGGTTAAAGCTTTGAGTTAAAGTTGACCGGCTCAGTTTCAACCAGATAAAGATAAATAAGCTAAAGATTAAGAAACAAGATACACATTCAATACTGAAGCAACATATATGTTAA
This sequence comes from Perca flavescens, assembly GCF_004354835.1. Taxonomy (NCBI): domain Eukaryota; kingdom Metazoa; phylum Chordata; class Actinopteri; order Perciformes; family Percidae; genus Perca; species Perca flavescens. Next base: position 34,421,784 of record NC_041342.1, read on the forward strand.
AACAAGATTAACTTATTGATCCCAGAAACAATATAAATAAATACGATGGAGACATGATTTGAATGTTACTGATTTGTATGTTAATCACAGTTCATAGATCACAGAAACTGTAAAATTGCAGCAAACGTCAAAAAAACCCCAAAATAAATAAATAAGCGACAACAAAACGACAAAAAACAAACCAAACGATAACCCCCCAAAAAAAAAAAAAAAACCCCACAAATTGTCAAAAAAATTAGAATAAAAAAAAAAACAAAAAAAGGACAAAAGTAAAAAAAAAACCTCAAATAAAAAATGTCAAAAGTGACAAACTTTAGAAAGAAAACATCAGGAAAATATTTGCAAAGTTGTTTGAAGCTCAAAGTTAAAGTTGACAGTAAAGATAATAAATCATAAAAGAGTCAATGTTTATGTTGATCACAGTTCTGCAATTAATTCTTATTAAGTTTATGTTAATGTCAGATTTCCTTCTTTTTTTGGAGTAAGTGAAGGTTATTGTTTACTTCCCTGTCTTTTATGAGTTTATGTAACGGTGTCTTGTGTTGTGTGAATACTGGAACTTACAAACTGATCTTTGGTTCGGGGGTCAGACTGAACGTTGAAGCCAGTAAGTCCAGTTTGATTTGTTTTATTTTGAAAAAGAAATCACTCTAAACTTCTGAGAGTTTAATTCCATCATCTCCAAATGTTTTCTCACAAGATCACAAAAGCTGAAGTTAAATGTTAATGTTAAGAGTGGACACCAGATTTAGACTTTAAACTACTCGACTGTCACTGTAAGTTCAGTATACATTGATGTTAACGGGTAGATGTTCAGCATCAGTCAGTGTCCACTAATAGTTCTGTTTTTGCTGCTGACAGACTCAGATTCAAGTGTCTGACAACATTATGGGATGGATCCCTACAGAGATAGACCTTTTAGTTAAAGAGTAAGATCATTTTAGTTTAATATGAAACTCCCCATCACCAAACTCCACCAGACTCCATGTAAATAATCAGGACTTTTAGCGTGTATAGAGCCAGCATATCTCCACATGTAAATGGGTGAATTAAGGGTTTATTTCAACCAAACCAGAGTGGTGATTGTTGGAACAGTGGAAAGATGAACCAAGACGGCTTTTGATAGTTTTATTTAGTTTCTGTCCACTTTGAATGAAGTGTGTTTTACGATGCTAAAATTAGTGATTATTTACATGGAGTCTGGTGGAGTTTGGTGGTGGTGATTTTGGGGCTGTTTCATGTTAAACTAAAAGGATCTTTAACTAAAAGGTTTATCTCTGTAGGGATCCTTTCCATAATGTTGTCAGACACTAAATAATACTGGGCATCAGTCACTTAGACACAACAACATGAGATAATAGGGTCCAGATCGTGAGATAAAACAAAGTTACCCTTTAACTGCGAGTTGTCGCGGCAATAAAAAGATAGATGCCAACATTTAACAATTATAGTCCAAATACTATCAAGCCAAAAACAAATGTGCTGTTTCTGTTTTTAACTTCTATATTTTGTCATCTGTAATGAGTGTTTGTTCATAAAGGAATGAGTCATGTAGTTTTTGTTCAGATCACATCTACTGTGTGACTCTTTCTGGGAACAACAAAGTCATTTTTGGTGAAGGAACTAAGCTAACTGTAGAGAACAGTAAGTATAAACATTATAATTTGAATGCTTTGGATCTTTCTTTTTCTGTCAAATCTGCTGTTTCCATAATATAACTTTACATTACTTAATTTATTTGCACAAAATATAAAATATAAAAACAAGCAATTACAATGCAGGAGAGGAAAGATGCCTAAAAGGCTTATTCAGAGTCCTACACTTATACTAAAGATAAAACACTAAAACATCCTCCCCAAAAACTAAAACCAAACAACAGACAAACAAACAAACAAACAAACATACAAACAGGTAAACATACCCCAAAAAATGTAATAAATAAAGCAAGAAAAAAGACAAGGCAAACAAAAAGTTTCATGACAAAGTTTAGTATTAAAAATTAAACTTCATACATTCAACTAACTTTTAGAAACTTAGGATTGACTTCAAGTGTTAAGGTATCTTCAAGATAATACCTTACTAAAATCTGCAGATTTTCTGCAAATAGTATTAAAAAAAAAATCTCAGAATGTTAACATATCTTCACCCCGAGAAGAAAAGCTTTAATTCAGCAGATTTTCATTGTAGATCGCGGCTGAAAAGTGTAAAAAACAATCCATAACAATAATACTTTGGAAAATAAAACATTTTTTAAAAGTCATGTAATATAAGTTTAAGAGTGTTAGAGTGGTCTCCACCCAGGTTGTAATATGTCAACGTTGAGCTTATCTAACAGGTGTTTACTTGAGACAGTGATTCGCTATAACTCATATGTTTCTATTTTAAAGAATGGGCCTTTTAGGGGGGGAATCTATATTTGAGCCATTAAATAATAATGTTTTGACTTTATTATAAAATGTGAGACCTAGAACAAACAGATCATTTAATCAAAGAGACAAGGTGATAATATTCATCGGTGTGAAGTTGTTGTTGAGAGCAGAAACACTGTGCGACTCAGACTGGAGCCAGAAAACTTATTTTCGGTGAAGGAACACAGTTGTTTGTTGAATCCAGTGAGTATAATGTGACATTTTTAAAGTATATCTGCAGTTTTTTGATGTTAAGCAGTCTATAGAGAAACATATTTTACATCTTAATCTGCCAAAACTACACATTGTTAATTTACAATATTTGATTTACATCTTTACACTGTAAACCCCAAAAAGTAAGCACTACTTAAAAAATTGAGGCCACAATGTTTTTGAGTTCATAAACTCAACCGACTGAGGTTATTAGAGCTTAGATATTTGGAGTAATGTTAATTTGTATTTTTTAGATAGTACTAATCAAGCCAATTCAAATAGTATCAGTAAATGCAACTCAAAAATATTAAATTGAATAATTTTAAGTATTAAAAAGTCAGTATTTTGCTTTTTAAGTTTAAAGTACTTATTCCAAAGCATTCGGGTGGCTGTATAGATGGCCTAAATGTTAAAAATGTAGTCTTTATGAGTAGATTTGTTATTTATCTTGAACAATGAACAGTATGTTATAAAAGAAGAAAAGAAAAACACAAACAGACCAATCAATTTGTTTTCAAAATTGACTGATTTGAATCTACTTTTTGCTTCATAAATATCTCTCAGAGTTTATTTTCTATTTTGTTAGACGATGAGCGCTTGTTCCTTGAGACAAAACTCTATCTACTAACATTTAATTCATATTATATTTACAAAACAGAATGACATAAACAAACAAAATCTAACAAGCCACGTAGTGTTTTAGTCTTAAATCTTTTGCCCTCTAACATATCAAAAACAACTTTCGTTATGAGCCTTAAAGTCATATCTTAAACATATAATACATTAAACATTAAGTCTGTGTCCATGTAAGTCCTGTAAGTGCACAGGGAAATGGCTGATGTAGTTATTGTTCAGATCAAACTCTCAGTGTGACTGGGTCTGGAAGCTGGAAGATCATTTTTGGAAAAGGGATGAAACTAACTGTAGAGAGCAGTGAGTATTCAAAATACAAATCTTTCAAATGAAAAAAGGATATTCTATGTACGCCATGCTGGCGTTTGCCCAGAGTTAAAACGGCAGCCTGAATTATTGGAAATAATGATATTGGTTTTTTGGGCCCTTTAGAATACCATCACAAAGTTAATGCCTCCAGTAAGTTTGTAATTCAACAATGACTCAAAAGAAGAACAAATAATTACACTTTAATCCAAATTTCTTGTCTAAAACTTCAATAATTTGCAGATGATGTAATTAAGTTTGTTGCCTCTTCATGACTGTGAAAATGATGCTTTAAATTAGATTTTTGAAGGAAGAATCAAACCTGTTTTTGTTGTTATAGTGTCACTAATGTAGGACATCATCTGGGATGGCACGGATATGTTTTTGGTTTAAAGACAAACGGATGCAAATCAGTTGATTATTGTTCTGTACAGTCAGTGAAATGTGTCAGGTTTGATCCATTTTACTGCACTTGCTTGACGTATTAGCAGTGGCCGATATTCCTAAAAAATCATGCAGGAAACTGTCTTATGAAATCTGTTGGATTTAGTGACACAACAGCTGCTTGTTAGCTGTTGTCTCGGTGTGTTTGTGTCGCTGTGTTTGTCACGGTGTGACTGACTCTTTTGGCAAACTCATCTTCGGTTCAGGCACAAAACTGACCGTTGGCTCAAGTAAGTTAACAACATTAACTCACAAACGAGACCTTATTCTGAATATCTAATTTTTATATGTTGTTGCTTTTGTTGCTGAAATGTTAATTTGAAACCTCACATATACGTAAAACAGACAAACCACGCAATAGGTTATCCGAAAACAAAGATTAGAAGGCTTCTTCTAGTTTGTAACATCTAGGATGTCTGTATGGATATAATAGAGACATTTTTAGTGCAGCAAGTTGTGCCAAACTTTTCTTTTAACATTTAGTAATTCACTTACTTAATGTTACTTTGATAAATTGCACTTTTGGTAAAACAAATATGTAACTCTGTTTACCTCTAATTTGATTGATATATAAAATACTGTCACCACACTGCTGACATTTTAGCCACATTGACAAGTAATGCCAAGCTACTTGCGAGTTTACGTTGAGCCGCAAATTCTGCTCACCTTACGTAAATGATCGGATTAAGATCGGTGTCTGCCGACCTCCGATCAGTTAAAAAATGCCCAAATTGGCTCAGAGCCGATACTTTATAAAAAAAATCGTGGAAGAAAGGGGGCAAAAAAGGGGACAAAAACTTCATAGAAAGCAACAAAAACGTTTTAGGAAAGTGTCGAAAACAGACAGAAAGTTAGTAATACTCAATTACTTTGCATTCCTCATAGTATGATGAATCACTGTTTTAGTACAACAATTTTTTAACCCTTTTGTACCTTTAATTTGATTTATATCATAGTTAGTATAGTAGATTGGCTGCATTAGTTGTTGTTATTCAAGCAGGTTTAAGTAGAAGCAGTTCTTGTCAAAGTCAGATCCACTGTGTGACTACTGGATCAGGAAACTATAAACTGCTGTTTGGAGAAGGAATCAAACTGACTGTAGAAAGCTGTAAGTATCAATAACTCACATCATTAAAACATAACATTAAGACAAATGTGTTAGTTGTTAACACCAAGGCAGGATGTACTCTACTAAGTAAAGCGATTTTATGTGCAAATTACAAAACCGATGTGCTAAATGTGTTTACTGCTTTTACATCTTAATCATTCATTTACATTAGTTTGTATTAAGTTGTGTAATTAATGTTAATTGAAGCAGAAGCAGTTGAGAGTTATTGTTAAACTCAGATTAGCTGTGTGAAAGGATCAGGAAACTTGAAACTCATTTTTGGAGAAGGAACCAAGCTAAATGTAGAAACCAGTGAGTATCAATCATTTATTACTATTGATTTTAAATTAACTTTATTTCCTATTTTTAGTTTCACGCATACGTTTATTTTTTGTATTCATTTTATGTAATTAGAGTGCAAACACAATTCACAAAAATGTTTTAAATTCAGGTAACCGTTAATACTTCTTTTCTCGGGCTTAAAATCCATACAGATTTTCCTTTTTAGTTGCCATTAAATTGTATCCTAGGTGGATTTAAAAAGGTCTAAAATTTAACTTGTTGGATCTTGGGTTCACCCTTTTATTGTAAACTACTTTCATGCATTCTTCAAATGCTTTTTGTTGCACATTTAACCCTATTTACACCCAATAACAGCCAATTATGTCTAAAATACAAATATAATACGACTGTTTGCAGATGATAGGTCACTGTGTAGTTATTGTTCTGAGTAGAAACATTGTGTGACTGGCTCTGGGGCAGCAGCCTGGAAAATACTTTTTGGGAAAGGAGTTAAACTATCTGTCGAGGCCAGTGAGTATCATAAAACTTTAATGTTTAATTATTAGTGTATATTAGCTCTATATTAAGTCACATATGATGAACATCAGATCGTTGAAAGACAATACTTTAAACGGAATATATGTCAGCCTATTAAATATTTGTATTATTCATAGTAAAAGGTAAAGATCTTTTCTTGACATACTGCATAATAATATTTGTATTAAATGTGAACATACTAACTTCTACAACCAGGGCTTTACTTTTTATAATGGCTTATGCGTGACATTTAGAGTGAGTCACACTCAGGTTCTGGCCACTCATACCCGGACTTTTGACACAACATAAAAAATGGAAATGATGTTAGTTAAAATGTCGAAAAAAACTACCAAAACATCACCAAAACGTTTTTTTAAAGAAAAAAAACAAACAAAAAAAAATTGTAGAAAAAGACAAACTGGAAAAAAAGTGACAACTTTTCAACGTGGCTGACAGAAGTTGTCACAAAATTATGCAATTCCAAATGTAATAAACAAAAAGATCATGTCCTATGGACAGTTCCTGTTAGCTTAATACATTCAGTCTCTCCTACCTAGCACTAGTCCCTCTTTAGGTTTCTGTGCTGTGATTTGTTAGAGTGTGACTAGCTCTGGAGTTGCTAAACTCATCTTTGGCTCTGGCACTAAACTGACGGTTGACTCCAGTAAGTACATTTTATACACATCATCTCCTTTTGTAATTTGGCATTGTAGTCACTCACATGTCCACCGGACTCTCAAATACAAACATTAGAAAAAGTAATTAGATAAATTGCAAAAGACAGAACATACACTGCATCATACACCGCATCAACACTGCATCATACACCGCATCAACACTGCACCATACACTGCATAACATAAACATAAAGGTCTTATTTCTACAGTTTTCAAATATATTGAATGGTGATGTTATGTAATCTATGAATTGGCTTTGGATAGTTGTCTTGGTGACTCCACTTGTTTCCTATGTTGCCTTGTGGATGATTGTGACACATTTGTAAGAAAAAAAAATCCCTCGCAAAGATCCTCACATTCCATTCAAAATATACAGGACTTAGTACATTAAAAAATAAATTCTCTGTGGTTGACTCTCAACAGAAACATATAAACTTTTCTCTAATAATAACTGTTTACACTGAGAATGATACTTTTACAGTTATTTAAAAAGTTAACACATTTTGAGTCCAAAGTCTAAAATTCATAACTTCAAAAGTAAATAGAAAAATAAACAAGTGTTAAGATAAGATAAACCTTCATTGTCATTGCCCAGAGACCCATACATTGAAAAAAAGTAAAAATGAACTAGATTTATTACATAAAAATAATACAGAATAAATTCTGTGTGGTTAACCTTCAACAGAAACATATAAACTTTAACTATGACTAAGTAAACAAGAGATTGTTTTAACTATTAATTATAATACACTTATTATGGTTCCAACAATAGTAGTAATATCAGAATGCACCTAAAACAAAAATGTTTGCAACAACAAAGACATGACGGATACAAGGCTCTCACGTTACGAGAACACTGTAACATTTTATAAATTATGCAGATAAAAAGCATATTTTCATTTTAAAACAGCGTAGCTTCTTAATGATAAGTCTGTGCAGTAATTGTTTAGGTGAGACTCACTGTGTGACTGCTGGTGGAGGACAGTTTAAACTCTTTTTCGGAGAAGGAACTAAACTAAATGTAGAAAACAGTGAGTATTAATCATTGAAATGTTGACAACTGTGCTTGTTGAATGTTCATGCGAAGGTATTTTTTGGTATTGACACAAGTCAATGCAAAAACATGTATGGCTATACATGTGACAGCTAAATGTCAAATGCAATCTATTATTATTCATACATCCCGTATATTCCTTTAAATGTAATTAAACATTGACAAAGTATTAAGTCATCGGCATAGTTTAGTTTTAGGGAGAAAGGCTATAAAAAACAGCGTAGCTTCTTAATGATAAGTCTGTGCAGTAATTGTTTAGGTGAGACTCACTGTGTGACTGCTGGTGGAGGAAACTTTAAACTCTTTTTCGGAGAAGGAACTAAACTAAATGTAGAAAACAGTGAGTATTAATCATTGAAATGTTGACAACTGTGCTTGTTGAATGTTCATGCAAAGTTATTTTTTGGTATTGACACAAGTCAAAGACAAAAACATGTATGGCTATACATGTGACAGCTAAATGTCAAATGCTATTTGATATTATTCATATATCCCATAGATTCCTTTACGTTTAATTAAACATATTGACAAAGTATTAAGTCATCAGCATTGTTTAGTTTTAGATAAGTTTAGTTCATTCACAAAACAGTTTAAAGTACAGTCATAAGAAATAATGGTGATATGTGAAATGGGGCATTATCTGAAGAATATATAAAGGAACACAGATAGTAAAAATAATATTGTAAATATTAACAAATAGTCTAGATTAAAACAGAAACAAAACAAAAAATAAGTGCATTCTACTACTGCGATATTTCCTCTTTGCAGTTACAACTTAAAGGGAGAGTGAAAATGAACATTTAAAGCAAAAAATAAAAATAAAATGATAAATAATGACCAGGATTTCTTGCCTTAGTGACAGCAGCAGTTTCTGTCACAACAAGAGTCACAGTGTGAATAATCAGGGAGCCAACAAACTATATTTCAGCAGTGGAACCAGACTGACTGTTGACTCTGGTAAGATTCATATTTTCATGATTTAATATTTAGAAATGTGTCGATTGAGAGTCTTAATTGTTGAGTGCTATTGACAAAAACTGACCCAGACACAGGCAGCGATAGATAAGATGTACAACATAATGCAGGGCTGCACAAACTATCCTTAATTTATTGTGATTGCATCCTTTTTTTCACAAAACTTATTTTGATGCTTTTTTTAATGACATTTCACAAAACACAACTACATTTTATTTTTTTTCAATATGTAGCATACAATAAAATGAAACAAGACATTAGGCAAGTGGAAAGAGTACAATTTCAACAGATTTGAATTCCATTTGAAGTGGAAAAACTAGTTTAGTCTCTGATTTGTACATTTTGAGATTGAGATTTGAAATGTGTTTACTTAAAGTAGGGACAGTGCATATTAATGAACATTTATGTAAATATACAAGATTATAGCTGGTGACTAATTTACATTTTTAGTCCCTTTGGCAGGTTGATGTTAAGTACCGATACACACAATAAGTCAGTAGGAAAACTTATAGTAAAAGAGTACAAAAAACAAACAATTAATGTTGTTCACGTCAAACTAGGATTTGGGGGCCAAACTAATTTGGTGCTTAAGTTCTTAGTATTTAGTATAAAGGTAAAGTATTAAGTTAGTATTAGGTGTTAGGTTACTATTAAGTACTTAAGGTCTAAGGTATTAAGTAAGTATTAAGTTAAGGTTAGTATTAGATGTTAGGTTCCTAGGTATTAAGTTAGTATTAGGTGTTAGGTTCTTAGGTATTAAGTTAGTATTAGGTGTTAGGTTCCTAGGTATTAAGTTAGTATTAGATGTTAGGTTCCTAGGTATTAAGTTAGTATTAGGTGTTAGGTTCCTAGGTATTAAGTTAGTATTAGGTGTTAGGTTCCTAGGTATTAAGTTAGTATTAGATGTTAGGTTCCTAGGTATTAAGTTAGTATTAGATGTTAGGTTCCTAGGTATTAAGTTAGTATTAGATGTTAGGTTCCTAGGTATTAAGTTAGTATTAGATGTTAGGTTCCTAGGTATTAAGTTAGTATTAGATGTTAGGTTCCTAGGTATTAAGTTAGTATTAGATGTTAGGTTCCTAGGTATTAAGTTAGTATTAGATGTTAGGTTCCTAGGTATTAAGAGGGTGAGTGTTATTGCACATTGCCCTACTGCACAAGTTAATAGCATACTGATATAGATTGCACAATTCCCCATTTTATTAGTTGTTTTATTGGATGGATTATCCCTTTAAAGTTATCTTGACTCTCCAAGGTTTTTCAAAAATTCATAGAAAGTAATCTCCTGATTACAGTCGTCCGTGTCGGGGTTTATGTGTTGAGATTTCTCAGAGTGTGACAAACTCTGCAGCATCTAAACTCATCTTTGGATCTGGCATTAGACTCACAGTCATCTCCAGTAAGTAAAACTAGATATATTATAAGTTTTTGGTGATTTAAATTAACAAACTAATATCTGGAGTTGTACTGGCATCCAGCTCAAACAAACAGATTTAACTGAATTCCCCCCACAATTCTAATTTATCAGACACAGGAGCAATAATGTATGATGATTAGACACAAACAAAAACATAACGCAGACTGTTAAGCCTCTTTTACGCCTTTATTTCTCACATCTGACATTTGTTTAGCCGTATGTAATTTATCTATGTGCCTAACCCTAACCCTCATTAACTTGTGCAAAAAGATATATTAATCAATTTAAAATGTTTCTCAGAGAACTTCTGCTGTAAATTGTTAAAGCAAAAAGCAACCCTCCCATATGTTCTATAATGTACCAGGTAGGAACTGAGCCCCAAACTGTTAAAGGACTTTTTACTTATACTTCCATGTTGAAAAGGCAGATATTAAAAGTGATATTTCTGGGTTTTATTAATCAATATTAGATAACTCAAACAAAGATCATTTTAATTGAAGAATCTATTATTTTAACACAGCTTTACCAGGGCAACTTTATGAATTACATTACAAAATAATAGTAATTGAAAGTATATATTACGCACTCTTGCTTCTGAGCTGATAGTTCGTTGCCTGTATTATTAGTTTTGATTCCTCAGAAACTCTTCTCACCTCCGAGTTGATCTTATGTTTTATGTAATTGGATTCTTACTGTGTGAATGGTTTCGGCAACAATATCATCTTTGGTTCTGGCACAAAACTGAATGTTGACTTGAGTAAGTTACTTTATTCTTTTCTAAGCATTGATGTTTGATACATTATAACTCTGATTGAACATTTTCCAGCTGGTTCTACACCAACAACTTTAGTTTAGACACAAACAAGGATTGTAAACTCCCTTTCACGCTGGTAACTGTGAAAGTTCTTGCCTTTCGTGTTCTTTTGTATACACGTTCATGGTACTACTTTGCTGTTTTTAGTCATATGTAGCAGTTCTTCAAATATTTGTTTAGTGAAAAATACATAAACCTACAAAGACATAAATCAAAGTCCATCAACTTACAAACTAAAGAATAAAAGTATGTTTAAAAAAAGGCAATATAGTTTGTCCTGGTGACCAGTGGCTTATCAACTCAAATTAGATCTGCTATTTGACTTGGCAAGGTATCCATATAGGCTGCCAAATCTCAAGAGATGTTCATACAGCAAGAGTATATGTGAGGATATGTGATCCTTTCAAGTGGAATACATGAATCCGACACAGGGCTATTGTAAGAAACTTCTTTTGGAAGTTTCTCAAATGTGCCCTAATGGATGTAAAGTTCCCTAACAAACAGTTCTCATCCTTACATAGAAATCCTTTCAAGCTAAAGGAGTATTTGATCTTTTAAAAGTCTTCATGAGGAAATAGTTTCTGTTATTGATCTCAGGGTTTACGCAGCTGGGTTTCTCATTGTGTGACTAACTATGGAAACTCAAAGCTCATCTTTGGCTCGGGGACAAAACTGAAAGTTGAATCAAGTAAGTTATTTTATTAATTTGCAGGAAATGATGGTTGACGTAACGTAACTCTCTACACAACAGTTTCAGCTGTGTGTTTGTTTCATTTCTAAATGATGACATTGTTGTTTACGCATGTCTTTAATATTTGAGTTAGTGATACTGTGTAAATCTAAATTACTTTTAGCCAATGAAGTTAATTAAAAATAAACATAGGTGTCTATTTGAAAACTTTAAAAGCCGCTGAGAAGCTGAGTAGGGAAAACTAAACTGCTGTTAATGACTTAACAGGCTTTTCAGGGCTGTGTACCCAAGAAACTCCATGAGTGTTTCATGTACAACAAAGTAAAAAGGCATACAAATTAGGGCTACACGATATGAGTAAAATATGTGATAATTTTGTTGAATATCTTGATAACAATATAGCGATAAATAAACAGATTTCTGCTGCTTCCAGTATTCTGCAAAAACACAACAAACTGCTGGTTGAGTTTAAAACAAATGAAATCAAATCATTGATAACTTTCTTTTACTGAACAAATTGAACACCGAATTGAATATAAACGGTAGCACTAAAATGAATGACAGTTACATTTTAAAGTGCAGTTTTCTGCTGATATTTACTTTCAACTAACACAAAAAATCTCTGAGTGTCTTCTGCGATGTGTTTATTGCGCCAGTTGATATCGCGATAATGATAAAGAAACAACATACTGTGCATCCTTAGAGCAATTAGTGTCCAAAGGTCATCATTAAAAACAGCATTAATCAGCGTTAAACAGCGGTCATCAAAAACCAGACTTTCCCCGTCAACCCCTTGGTTTCTTTGCTAAATAACGTAAGTGACCAAAAAAGGTTCAACAATGAAAGACGATCCCTGGCTCTTATCATTAAAGTCACCTGTGGAAAACACAGGATTGACATCATTGACCTCAGGGTTTACGTAGTTGTGTTTGTTATTGTGTGACTGGAAATTCAAATGCAAAGCTCATCTTTGGTTCTGGCACCAAACTTATAGTTGGATCAGGTACGTTGTCTTCATTTGTAAGAAATAATGGTTGATTTAATATAACTCAGCTTTTTATACAGTTTATGAAATGTTCACGAGCAACTTCCTAATAAATTTCAGCCCGCCTAGTTGTGCGCCAAACTAATAAGATGGAAAACTTGTTTTTCAAACTGCAATTATACATGACACTCAAAGCATAATTGGGCAGATTTGGCAACATTGAAACTCAGAAATTCCCCCAAAACCAGAGAGGTTGAATATTCAGGCTGTGAAACAGGTTGTTTTGCTTGATTCGCTAAACTCTATGATGACTAAGGAACTTTTTGGCTGACATTTTTAGGGATTTATGTCGACCAAACTGTAAGTGAGGAGACTATATGAGACATGTAACAATACAGTCAAAGATATTTGATGTTTCTCTTAAATAAAAGCAATACATTAAAAATGTGATTCTCAATTTCCAGTGTGGCAAAAAAAGACAAAAATGTCAAACAAGCGAGAAAAACATCTTTAAAAGTGATAAAAACCTTCTTTAAAGGAGTCAAAAACGCAGACCAAACTGTAAGAGAAAAGACTATATGAGACATGCAACAATCCACTCAAAGTTTGACTTTTTGATTAAATAAAATGTCTGGCCCTGGACGTGATTCTTATTGTCCAGCGTGGCCCTTCGAGAAGTTTAGTTTGACAGCGCTGTAATATTCAATTTTTAAAATATCTCTTATGTCCAACAGGAATGTGTTTTTACTTCTGACTTGTTTTGATATAAGTAGAGTAGCTTCATGAGGAAATGACCTCAGGGTTTATGTATTTGGGTTTAGTATTGTGTGACTGGCTTTTCAAATGACAAACTCGTCTTCGGTTCTGGCACAAAACTAACGGTTGAATCAAGTAAGTTACTTAATTTTTTTGTAACAAATGTTGGAACTAATGTTACGCTCTAAATTTAGCATTTATCTCTTAAATGTCCAACAAACATTAACCTTTAGTTCAGACAAAAACATAGTTGTTTTCTTTCTGAAATTGACATTTCTGTACAGACATTTGTGATAGATATCAAATATTTCGGTCATATGTTTTGAATCTGAATCCTTAAGCTTTCCTAATAAGAAACTCTTCTTTTTATTAAACTCTTTTCACATGTAGTGAAATATTCTTTTTATTTTTCCACAAAAGCGATGAAAAGCATCCAAAGGAAGTGCAAAAGTGTCAAAAAAAATGTTTAAAAAGCATCAAAGTGCCTTAAGCTTCATGTGTCAAGAAAAGTGTACTCGAATTATCAAGAGTCCAAAGTAATCAAATAACCGATTTCGTTTTAAGAAGTTTGCTAAATGAGCAACTTAGTATGAGAGACTTTTAAATAATATGTAATAATAAATGTTTTTACTCTAGCTACACAGAACATTTCTGTTTTTGATTACGGGACAAAGTTCTGGTAATGAGCTGCCAGACATTTCTCTGTGATCTTACAGATTTCTTTCTTAGAGTAGCTGTCGGTGTTTCTGTAGTTGTTGCTGTCACTGTGTGACTGGATCTGGAGGTTATAAGATCTTCTTCGGTTCTGGCACTAAACTGACAGTAGATTCCCGTAAGTTTGTTTTATTCATATCATCACCTGAAGATTAATGGTGTATCTGCTCTCTTATTCTGCAGCTCCTTTAACTTAGTTTGTACATTTTTGTCAAACTATCTTTCAGAAGAGTTTGACTCTCGTTTGTACACTATGAATAATAACGTTATCAAATGTATTCCCTAAACGTCTTCACATGTCATGTTAAACATGTTAATATCCTAAGTCTAATGAGGTAAAAATGCAATTTTCTGTGAGAGAAAGCTCACAAAGCTGTGAAAGCTGTGCAGTCTTTTAAACATGAGGCCCCAGGTGTTTTTGCTGAGTCTGTTTCCAGTGTGTGAATGATGGAGTTAAGCTCTTCTTCAGCATTGGAACGACTCTCCTTGTAGAAACAAGTAAGAAAAAACATAAATTATAATAACATTTAACCCTCTGAGGACGAACGACGTCTTAGCAATGAAAACGCGATACCCTACTTTGTGAACCTAAAGACTTTGGTAAACTAATTTCAAGCAGCGAAACAATTCGTACAACAAATGATAAGTTGAGGCTTGTTTTCAAAAAGAGATTTAAGGGATTCCAAAAAGCCAACATCAACGTTTCAGATTTAGCGTCAAATTATCTCTCTACACATTGCTCTAGAAAAAATGTGGGGGTCACTTTACGGAGAGCTGAATTTGTTTCTGAACATTTTTGTATGAAACACACAGTGATAAGTTATATGCAAATACCTTAAAAAGGTAAATTTAAGAAGATCTGTGAAAGACCTCAGAGGGTTAAAAGAACAACAAGTCAACACATGAAAATTACTGTAAAGTGTGACTGCTAAGAGTTAAACCAACAAAAAGGAATAACCCAACAACTAAAATATCCTCAGGTGGTGACATAATAATGATGACAACAATCATATATATTTTAGATATCCAATGCATTCTCATGAACGGGTTTGCACGATATACTTTTGCTCGAACATTTATTGATGAACTAAGGTTTTGGTCTCTCTGAATCTGAGCTCTGACGTTCTAAAAAAATTAAGAAAAATTGCCACAGACAGAAAACACCCTATGTTTTTATATTTCATAGATGTATACTCCTCTAAAAGCCCTTCTTTATCAGCGGTAAATGTAGGTTTTGATAAATTGTAGACTTTAAAACCAGCCAAATCGAGGTTTAGATTTTGTTCATCCTGTTGTAGTTGTGTGAATCTCGCAGGAGCAAAACTTCTCTTTGGCAGCGGAACGACTCTGTTTGTACAAACCAGTAAGAAAAATACCTTCTTTAAGATGTTCTGAAGAGTAAACTTCTCTGTACTAATGCAAATGTTTTATCTCGTGAACCATACGGCTACCCAGATATGGAAAAAGTCATAATCACGATTATTTTGGTCAATTTTGAGATCAGGATTATTTAACGTGATTCCTTGTTGACTTTTAGAAAGATGTTGTATTTATTGAAGTTAAAAAAAAAAAAAAGTGACCTTTATCTTTCGTGAGATATGGTAATAACAATGTTTCCAAGTTGCAAAGAAACTCACATTGAGAAAAACACAGTATCTAACTTGCAAAGATACATTTAATAGCTGGCTGACTAGAGGTTTTTCAGGCAAATGTTTGTTTCTTTTACTGTTGTTTTCTGTTTCTGTTCTAATAATAAGGGGCCGAAATTATGTGAAATTGCATTTTCTTAAGGGAGAACCCCTAACTGCACCAAAGTTTTCCACAAAGCTAGGCAAAACACTGCTGTAAACCAAAAGAATCTATCATCTTCTGATTGAAAATTACATGTAATTAGAATAACACCTAAGAGAGAATGCACTTTTCATATCTGATTATTGATAACTCATAGGAACACAAAGCTCAAGTTTTTGTCTCGTAGCTGAGAACTGTGTGACTGACTCTGGAATTAGAAAACTCTACTTTGGAAGAGGAACCAAATTAGTTATCGAACCCAGTGAGTCAAATCTCATTTATTTATCTTTAACTTTTAGCAAAGATTGTTCCCTTCACTGCGATGTCATACCACAATCAACAAAATCATGTTAATCTTGTGGATTGTTTTCACTAAAACTCTCAAATTTACATGTTTCAAAACTGCGATATTAATTCATTTAGTCACTACATTTAAAATTAGTATCTGTACAGTATCTGGCATGAAATTCAAAGAGGATAAACCGTTTCAATGTACCGTTTATAAGCTCAGTTTTCCTGCTGTTGTTCCTTGTTTCCCACAAAACTTATTTTAGTTGTGTACCGTCATAATTTGCAGTACATCAGAATGATGCGGGACAAACTGCTTTTTAAAATATATATAATCATCAGCATACAACGTCTCCAAAGTTTTTATCAGATACTTCTGAAGCAAAACCACAAATGTACAAAAAGAAAATACATAAATAAACTTGTAGTTGTGAAGTATAAGAGTTTGTAAAGGAGGTTCTGAGTTATCGATCAGCCTTCCTGAACTGTGTGACTGCGAGCAGTTACCAAAAACTCCAGTTTGGATCAGGAATAAAACTCTTCGTCCATGGCAGTGAGTAAAATCAGTTTTTGTTCACTTACATTACATGTCATTTAGCTCACGTTTTCATCCAAATCGACTTACGGTTGCTATATGTGCTATATGTGCTATATATCAGAGGTCACACGCCTCTGGAGCAACTAGGGGTTAAGCATCTTGCTCAGGGAACCTTGGTTGATGTATCAGAATGGGAATTGAACCCAGATCTCCCTCACCAAAGGCATGTGTCATATCCACTGTGCCTTCCTCTAATATCTATATATACTTTCACTGTGCCACTTTGTTGTAAGTAACCTCAGATGGGACATGAACCCACAATCCCTGGTTTAGGAGGCCATATAAATAAATAAAGTACTTATAAAAACAGAAACATACTTTTAAATATTGTTATGAGAACAAGATGTTATATCACAGGAATAAATTAGGTTATTATTTCATATTTTGTGGGAAAATACAATACAAATATGTTGATTTACTTTGGGAATACTCATGTAATGTAAAAAACTGTGCAGTTGTGAAGTCTGTGAAACAAAACTTTTTATGAGATACGACTTCAGCCAAACCCCAAATGTAGAACAAGATATTATATAAAAAACATGTAGTTGTGAAGTATAAGAGTTTGTAAAGGAGGTCCTGAGTTTTCGATCAGCCTTCCTTAACTGTGTGACTACGAGCGGTTATGAAAAACTCCAGTTTGGATCAGGAATAAAACTCTTCGTCCATGGCAGTGAGTTAAATCAGTTTTTGTTCTTTAAATCTTATTAGAACAATAAGTTTTATCTTTGGAGGAACCTTTTATGAAGCTTTTAGTTTATTGTCTTGTAGAAAAATACAATAAAAATGATTTCCAACGGGTTCATCAACACTTATTATATGTGAACATTAACAAATATACAGGGTCATTGATTACACAAAACGCTTACATTTTCAAATTTGAACATGACAAAAGATGACCTTTCACTTTCAAACATAACCAACAAATCTACAATTCCTCATGAAAAATCATGTAAATGATAGGAATCATGATTCTTTTTGTATTCATTTTTACATGGAAATTATGAATTTAGCCACTCAGTGAGTTTATGCAACGGGCATTTTATGCCTCTATTTGTTTGCGTTAGTCTGATGATGATGATGAAAATGAAGAGTTTTAGCACTAAATGTAAATGATTTCATTCACTTTTCACCTTAATGTAACTGAAACGTTTAAAGGCAGTTGTAAACGTTTCAAATGAAGGTATTTTGTTCCTCAGTGTATTTGCGCTGAAGTGTGACACTGTGTGAATTACGCAGCCGACAAACTGATTTTTGGATCTGGCACAAAGCTGACAGTTCACACCAGTAAGTCTCTTCATACACTAAATTTAAACTTATATCTGAAACTAATCACTGTGGTAAGACTACTACAAGTAGTACAAGTACAAGTTATAAAATGTTCAATGCGTAGGGGAAACTGGGGTTGGTTGTCACATGTTTTACTCTTGTAAGAATAGCACATAATTAAAACAGCTTTTAATAGTCATTCCTACATTAAATGAAAGCTTAAGGTATTGCCTTGAAATTGGTGTCCTTTTTATTTCCACAACTTATTGTACCAAGAAGTAATTAACCATCAAAGATGCTCTGAAACACTGTGACAACCAAACAAAATATTGCCTCACAGTAATGTTTCACATGTGTTCCACAAAATGGCCGGTGCACAATGAGCAGGATGACAGGACAGCTGTTTAATTTGACATAAATGGTAGCTAGTGTAGCTGTAATAAGCAGCGAGACTACCAGCCCCGTTCTCCTATACTGATATTTGTTCTTAGATTCAACCTAAGGAAGTTTCTCAACAGTAATATTCCTGTTAAGTTTAAATGATCATAATTGTCAAATCTATGACTCCAGTTGCCGTTAATGCTGAAGCCATTTGATTTTTACATAATAATTATTACATTAAAATGAAATAAACCAGCTTTAAAAATGTTTAAACATTAAGCCTTTAGAGGCGCAGAGGTTTTTGAGCCAAGTTAATGCACAGTGTGAATGACGCTGCACGCAAGCTCATCTTCGGGGAAGGAACTAAACTCTTCGTACAATCCAGTAAGAATGAAACAAAAACATTATTTTATTTTTTGTTACTAATACAGATACTGAAAGAAAAAAAAAACTTTCTTTCAATAGTAATTATCTAAAGCAAGATATAAAGGGCTTTACAGAGTGACATAAAAGAACTCAAACTGCAGGACAAAAGAGAAATTCTTCACAAAAAAGGGCAGCAACAATGAAAAACACTTTATTACAGTTATTACAACATTGACACAGAAATCAAGTGAAAGGCATTTAAAAAGAATGGTTTCTAAAGAGGAGTTAAGACTGAAAGATTATTTGCTTTATTATAAAAAAAACAGTTTACTTTTAAAGTTTAGTGTATTCCTCTTAAATCACTCGTTAATAATTACAATCCCAAAACCTCCAATTTGAGCGAAAAAGAGATTTTACTTTAAACTGTTTTTACATACATTATTTCACATTCTGACTGATTAAAACTAATTTTGCATGTTGTTCTCACAAATTGAATATCTTATTGCTCTATGGGAAAATAAAATGCTAATATAGTTTTCATATTTAAATAAAAACAGTAAATAAACATTACGTTCTGATTTTTGTATTATTATTATCTGACTTGAGCTGTAAACTAATTATTCTACAGCTCAGCTGTTGCTCAGTCAACAGTAAATATTTCCATAGAAATCTTTCATGTAGAAAATATGTAACAAGTGTATATTATTAATTGTCTAAAGAGGTCTCAAAAATCGCTTAGCGAGTTTATGTGATGGAGGATGTTGTTGTGTGAATGACGGGACTCGAAGGCTTATGTTCGGACAAGGAACTGAGCTGAAAATACAAAACAGTAAGATTTTAAGTTCATTTAACAGAAAATAACCGAGTCAATGGGTGATAACTTCCTAATTAACAATTTACAATAGTCCAACACAACTTTATTAATATGAAAGATATTCAACAACAAAAACTGCTCTACAGGTTTTATTGTTAAAGTATCAGCAGTGAATATTGCTGCAGGTATTAGCATTGATTTGTTCAGTACATTGAGAGAAATTACAGTTTTGTTTATTGATAAGTTCCCAACGATCATGGGAAATAGGATATGGGATGACATTAGCGAAAGCTGTCAAATCAAGTCAAAGATTTGTTGTAATAAATAACAAAATCCTGTATTTTCCAAAAAAAATATTCTGTTATAAAGTGTTCTAGGTTGTGTCACACTAAAGTCCAATTTAACTCCAATTAATGTTCATGAGTGAATCATCATTTACAGGGGTTTAAATTAATACCCACCAACCCGCCAAATGTGGGTAAAACTTTACTTTGGCGTTTGGTATCATTACGAGCTACGCTGAAACGGAGAAGATGAACGGAACAGCGCAAAACAAACCAGGGAAGCTGAAATTAAAGTAAAGTTAGGAAAAAAACAAACACACATTTGGCTAGTGGAAAGTCTGATTGGCTGGTAACTTTAAGAATCTACTAGCCATGTTGGCTGGTGATTAAAGAAGTTAATTCAAAGCCCTGATCATTTATGAGAACTGTAGACATCTGGATATTAAATGATCTCAGTCATGACTGCGATATGAATGATTGAGACAGTAAAGTAAGAACTGGACAGTATCGTAGTTGTTGTTAAAGCTCTCTGTGATGTGTGACTCAGACCGGAGTCCAAAAGATCTTGTTTGGATCAGGAATTCATCTTTCAATTGAAACAAGTGAGTCCGCTTTCCGTTCATTAAACAGCTAATTAGTCACTTTAAGGTTGCTTTAAATGGTTAAATTGTCAGTTTTTGGAAAGATGTTAGACATTAAAATACACAAAATATTTTAAAAAGTTGTGTTGCAAAAATAAATATGAATCTTGATATAAATCAGAATAGGTATGATGTGTAGATATGTTGAATTTATTAGGAAAAGTGTCGACAGATGTTTCATATCATGAAGGTTCTCTGGTGGTTTTTGAATGATGCTAGTTTACTGTGTGAATACTAACAACTATAAACTAACGTTTGGATCGGGAATCAAAGTTATTGTATCGACACGTAAGTGCATTTAGAATATATATTTGTATCAAGTTGTTCATTCAGAATCATGGTTATTCATAATTATCATTAATATTTCTTTAGGTACACATTCCTGTAGTAAGTAAACATTTTCAAACTTGTACTTTTAATGTTTTAAGTTTAGAAGAAATTCTGAATAATAGTGGAATATTAGTGTGCATGTAAACATAGTTATGGATGAAAACAAAAATAATCGCTGTAACGTAAATCTCAGTTACTGATATTCTGTTTACGATATATCATTATATCTATATATTACATTCTAACACACAGGAAGACAAAAATGTTAAATACTAATAACACACATGGGCGTAAAATAAGCATACAAATTCTCAAGAGCAATTTTTAAATAATTAAAATTAATTAAAATTTTAATTTTAAAAGGGGACACAAATAATTGGTACATGTGTAGCATGTACTACTTAAGGGGTCCGCTGTTTCAACCTAAAGCACAATCTTTTATTCTAAACTTAACTGTAGAAAGTTACCTGTTTTCGTCTAAACTCAACTGTAACGGCCTTGTTTGTATTGTGTTACTACTCACACAATTATACAAGTATATATCATTATGTTACAATACTTAGTGTGGTTTTTAATGATATTTTTTGGGGGGGAACAACCCTGCGATTTCCGCCTATGATAACAGATGACTCAGTTATTTGTAAAAGTACAAAAGTAAAAGTGCTGCGAAGGTTTTTGTAACGGGTTTAGTTCCTGTGTGAATAACAATGACTTCAAAATCTTATTTGGATCTGGAATCAGAGTGTTTGTATCTTCAAGTAAGTGTGATCTGTGTTCACAGATCTATGCATTATTTAAAACTTAAACAGACAACATGAAACATAACGCAGCTGAAAACCTAATTTGAGAATGTACTGTTGTTGCGGAATCACCTAACTGTTATAAATATCATTCTTACAAACGTCAGCACAACTTCATTCAGTGCTTTGTGTGCAATACATGGTCATGTTAGTTAGTAGTGTTAAAACATTAATTTCCAAAATGACTGCAACAATGCTCTTACCCTTTTAACCGCTGATTTTGATTTGTACCAGAATTATTCCTTTCATTAGTTCCGTGCTTTACTTCTATGACAAGAAATATATCTGACTATGTAGATTCATTCAAACACTTAAACAACAGTTTAAATATTATTATGAAAGAAAAGGTAAAAGTATTTTTTAACTGTACGCTCAGTGAGTTTTTGCTGCCAGACAAATCTTTGTGTGAACGACAACATCAGGATTAAATTTGGATCTGGAATTAAAGTTGTTATTCTGACGAGTAAGTGTAAGACTATATTTTAGTTGTGACTGAACGCATATTTCCTAATACTAATAACAACAAGATGTTGTATTTTAAAATGCATCCTTAACATTACAGCACAATAGATATATAGTATATATTTTATAATTTATTGCCATTTAATCTAATCAAGATAAACAATTCAGACAGTTTCTCATTACAAATCAAAAGCTATTTTAATCTGAAATTTAGATGTAAGAACCACTACAAACTAAACACAGCTGTAAAACAACAATGTGACATATGAGGGCATATTAGGGCCATTGTAGGTAAAAAAATAAATAAATAAATCACCATATAAAGACCATATAAAAATATAAAGAACAGACTAATTTCTAATTTGGATGAAGTGATAGCTTTTGTGCGTCAGGAACCAAATCCTTTATAAAAACACTTGTTTTTTATGTTCAACAAAATGTACCTGATAGTGTCATCAACAAACTGAAAGATGTTAAGGCAACTGTTAACTGATTTCATGCTGTGAATATGAAATATTAACTTTAGACACATAACGTTAGCAGTACTTCATCAGCAGCATAATTTCGCTAGCCTTCGATTGGTTTCTCATGAGCGTGAGATACTTTCTTTTTAAAGTAGGCCTATCTTCAAAAAGAAAGTATCTTGTGTCCCCATGTCCCTTTAGTGGCTCAGTACCTCCTACAATGGCCCGAAGTGACACAACTCCGAGTCAGTGAATTCATATTTAGTGCTGGAACAAAACCAGCTGTTGAAAAAAGTGAGTTATCAAATATAATTAACAGAAACAAAACAAAACTACCAAAAGCCATCTTGGTTCATCTTTCCACTGTTCCAACAATCACCACTCTGGTTTGGTTGAAATAAACCCTTAATTCACCCATTTACATGTGGAGATATGCTGGCTCTATACACGCTAAAAGTCCTGATTATTTACATGGAGTCTGGTGGAGTTTAGTGATGGTGATTTCGGGGCTGTTTCATGTTAAACTAAAAGGATCTTACTCTTTAACTAAAAGGTCTATCTCTGTAGGGATCCTTTCCATAATGTTGTCAGACACTTAGAATAACAATCTGAGTCTGTCAGCGGCAGAGAGTTTGCAACTTTTTAGAGTGTGTTTCAATCACAGTGTGTCTGTGAGTGACGATTGCTCTTGTTTCTTCATCTGTTTAATCATAATCACACACGTCAAACAAAGCGAGCCAAAAACTCTCCTGAACTGGATACTCAGCTACGTTAGTGATGTTTGAGCATTATTCCTGTGTGTTTATGAGTTATCCTTTTGTGTTTTTCAGATGAGGATATCAAGCCGTCCATCTACAAACTGTCAGGGACAGATACCACGGCATGCCTGGCCACTGGGTTCAGCAGACACAACGAAACAACAGACCCTACACAAGCATATTCGGATATTTTCAATAAAACGGCACCGGCAGTCAGGATATCAGGCGACTCGCTGTACAACCAGGTGGCCATTTTACCTCCAGTGGATGAAAATCAATGTGGTAAGTGTGAAACAGTCTGATTAAAGCATTTTTATCATAAAAGTACAGAATCAGGCTTTCAACTGGTTATGGAAAATAACCCAAGTGGAAAAGAGTAAATTAAAAACTGTATTGGAAAATACTTCCTTCTATTGGCGTTCTGAAACTGGTTTGGCTATAAGTGCACTTTACGAGTTTGACTGCTGAAGACTGATAATTATCACTGTCATAACTAATAATCACTTTTTTTTGTCTGATATCTTTCAGTGGAAAGTACAGTTGACTCATGTTACGACGGTCTGAAACCAGGTTTGTATTTAATCTGACTGAACAGCTTTAAAACTAGTTAAAAAAATGAACTCTGTCCAGTTTTAATCTTTGCGATGATGTTGTGTCTGCAGATCCGAAGGTGAACTATGTGACTCTGATCGTCCTTGGCCTCAGGCTGCTCTTCCTCAAGACCATCGCCTTCAACGTCCTGTTGACTCTGCGGCTGTGGATCAGTCAGTGTGAGTACAAAACTACATCGAGTGTTTCTGATCAACACAGTCTCGGTCCCAGTGCGCCATGAAGCGACGCTCGGTCAGGTGCCTTCGGTGTTTGTTAGTGACGCAAAGAGTCTCCTCTAACGACTCAGTCATACGCAACGGGGCTTTCAACTAATTCACGCTTGGTCGGGACTTGGCGACACTTTTTGACGCTCTGGGTCGGGACGTACTTTTAACTGACATACGGCACAAGAAAAGGACATGATCCCCGGTCTCCTGTGGGAAAGTCCTGTATTGATTGACCCATCCACCCCCCCCAACCTGCCTCCTTGTGCGGATTTTTGGTCTTTAATGCTACTCCCTACTGTTGTCTCTCTACATACTACTCTCTACTGCTGTCTCTCTACATACTACTCTCTACTGCTGTCTCTCTACATACTACTCTCTACTGTTGTCTCTCTACATACTACTCTCTACTGTTGTCTCTCTACATACTACTCTCTACTGTTGTCTCTCTACATACTACTCTCTACTGTTGTCTCTCTACATACTACTCTCTACTGCTGTCTCTCTAAATACTACTCTCTACTGTTGTCTCTCTACATACTACTCTCTACTGCTGTCTCTCTACATACTACTCTCTACTGTTGTCTCTCTACATACTACTCTCTACTGTTGTCTCTCTACATACTACTCTCTACTGCTGTCTCTCTACATACTACTCTCTACTGCTGTCTCTCTACATACTACTCTCTACTGTTGTCTCTCTACATACTACTCTTTACATACTACTCTCTACTGCTGTCTCTCTACATACTACTCTCTACGGTTGTCTCTCTACATACTACTCTCTACTGTTGTCTCTCTGCATACTACTCTCTACTGTTGTCTCTCTACATACTACTCTCTACTGCTGTCTCTCTACATACTACTCTCTACTGCTGTCTCTCTACATACTACTCTCTACTGTTGTCTCTCTACATACTACTCTCTACTGCTGTCTCTCTACATACTACTCTCTACTGCTGTCTCTCTACATACTACTCTCTACTGCTGTCTCTCTACATACTACTCTAATGTAGTCTCTCTACATACTACTCTACTGTAGTCTCTCTACATACTACTCTACTGTAGTCTCTCTACATACTACTCTACTGTAGTCTCTCTACATACTACTCTCTACTGTAGTCTCTCTACATACTACTCTACTGCTGTCTCTCTACATACTACTCTCTACTGCTGTCTCTCTACATACTACTCTCTACTGCTGTCTCTCTACATACTACTCTCTACTGCTGTCTCTCTACATACTACTCTAATGTAGTCTCTCTACATACTACTCTACTGTAGTCTCTCTACATACTACTCTACTGTAGTCTCTCTACATACTACTCTACTGCTGTCTCTCTACATACTACTCTACTGTAGTCTCTCTACATACTACTCTACTGCTGTCTCTCTACATACTACTCTACTGCTGTCTCTCTACATACTACTCTACTGTAGTCTCTCTACATACTACTCTACTGCTGTCTCTCTACATACTACTCTACTGCTGTCTCTCTACATACTACTCTACTGCTGTCTCTCTACATACTACTCTACTGCTGTCTCTCTACATACTACTCTACTGCTGTCTCTCTACATACTACTCTACTGCTGTCTCTCTACATACTACTCTACTGTAGTCTCTCTAAATACTACTCAACTAACGTGAAGTTTAGTGCCGCTACCAAAGATTTTGACTTGTTCACAGTCACACAGTCTGAAGCTGCAGTGCACAAACTTCACTGACTTTAGATTTTCGATCTGTAAGTTGTTTTAGTTGTTTGGGGTGTTTTGATGGGAAGAAGTGTTGATTTATGGTTTGGTCTGTTAATAAGCTAGCAGAGAGCTAAATAACAGGCGTTTTATCCGGGTGGAACTACTTTGAAGTCATTTTTAAGGGGTATCGATGGGTGAATAGACTTGCGTACTGGCCGATATAACACCAGCATTTAAGGCGGTATTGGAGGCTTCTCTGATACTGGTATCGGCATCAGAACAACTTTAATGTCACGTACAATTTGCAGGTCAGATAACTGAGTCAAACTTCAGAGATGTAAACTGAAGACATCTGTCGTCTGTAGAGCTCCGTCTGTGTCTCTGGATGTATTGAAGCTGTTTCAGGTCACATTAATTAAAAACGGTTTCATGTTTTATTTTGTAGAAACTCTGCAGACCTTCAGCAGAAAAAGATGACGGATTCACACAACGACTTCCTGATCAAGTGAATGAAACGTGGCTCAGCTTCATCGCCGTCTCATCCTCTCTTTCGTGTTTAATAACTTGTGTAAATCACATCAGCTGTTGATCTGTTTACGACAGCTTCCTGTAAAACATGTCCTCTTCATTCCTGTCTGTGAGTGATGTTGCTTTCTGTCCTGCTGATGTAAATATCACATTTTCTTTTGATTTAACAGACTGATTGTTTTGCTTTTTTATAAATCTGTTCGGTGTGATATTTCCTGTGTGATGCTGTTAAAATAAAGACAGTTAAGAAAACAACAGACTGAATGACTGCTGTGTTTTAATTCATACTTCCTGTTTTAACCAGTCTCGTATAAAGAACTTGAAAGCAATACTTGAGTATAAGTACAAGTATCTTACCAGAAAATTACTTTGGTCAAAGTTAACCCTCATGTTGTCCTGGGGTCAAATTAGTTTTTGTTTATATCAGAAATATGGGAGGTCGAGAAATAAGCGTCAAAAATGTCGAACAAGGCGACTAAACGGAAGTAAGCATCAAAAACTAAACTCGATAAAACGTTGACAAAGGGACATAGACATGAAAATGTTGGAAAAAAATTAAATCTTTTTTGTTGTTGAAAAAAGCCACAAAACATTGAAATAGGGTCGACAAATGTTTTTTTTTTTTCATGGTCGAGGGAAAGACAACACAAGGGTTAAAGTCACCTTTTAGAATATCACTTGAGTAAACGTTTTAAAGTATCTGATATTTACTGAAGGCTACTAAAGCATCTAAAGTAATTTTCTGATATTGGGGAGACCCCCCAGGAAACACCATCAGTTTTCAATTTTGAGTTTTTGGGCTATTTTACTTTTCTCAACTTTTCTTTCAGACTGTTGGGGGAAAAAAAACATCCACAATACACATTTAGGCATTTATTTTACTACACTTTGTTTATTTGCACCTGCAAACTTCTCCTAAATTCCGCAAAAGTTAGCATTAGATAATGCCTCATTTGCATATTTCAACATACTATTTCAGAAAACCTTTAAAACAATAATATATATGGTAATGCAAGTAATTAGCTGGGGAAGTTTCATGTTGATATCTGTTAGTTATTTTTACACTATTCACCTGTAATGTCTGATATTTTATAATCTAAATATTGAAGTTTTCTCAAAATGAGTTTTTCTCAGACTCTGAGTCAGAAATCTACACTTCAGCAGCACTTACATACACCAAACTTTCCAGTTTCACTCCTATCTACAGTATATTCTGAAGGTTTTTACAGAGGGGTTTGTTCAGATATCATTCACAGCCTGAGTTATGTAACATTTTATACCTAAAAACGTGGCGAAAATAGATTTTTTTATGGCTGTTACACCATACACATCTACACCATATTCTGATTTT
>NC_041342.1:34454432-34551490 GCF_004354835.1 Perca flavescens
GCACTAAGCTATTCAGCTTATATGATAACGCTAACTCTCCCAATGTTCGACCCAGGTGAAAAAAGCTTCTGGGGGGGTGTTTGGCTCGAGGTCGTGGTGTAAAGGACCCTAGGGTGAAATTACTCCCAACCATCACTTTAAGTGGGTTGTATTTTTTTAATCTACAGATTGAAATATTTGAACAGTAATATCTGATTCTTCTCTTGTTTCAGAGTTGATCCGTGACTCCAGAGCGAGGAGCGGGAATGAATGGACGAAGGTTTGAGTCTTTCCCTGAAGTTGTACTGTGTTCACCTTCACATGTGAAGATAAAAGACCTTCTACATTACAGTGGTGATAACAGCTGTGTCCAAATGTAATATTTAAACTGTAAATTCAGATTTTCTTTAAATCTGTTGTATCAGGGTTGAGTTATTGAATATTTTAAGTAAATAAAAAATGTAAACTACTTACCCTGGACCCTATTTTCCCATGCATTTGTGTCTAAGTGACTGATGGGAAAAACAATCTCTGTAAGCGCTCCAGTATTGAGTGCGAACGCTGTAACCGGCAGCCACAGACCGGGCTCAGGGCACCAACACATTCTCACTCCCATCGTGTAAACTACAGACGCTTGGTCAGGCGCCTACGGCGTTGGTATTGACACTAAAAGTCTCCTTTAGCGTCAGATCTCAACGCGCTTTCATATCTGACGCTGAAAGTGAGAACTTAGACTTTAATGTCCCAGAGAGGCCAGTGGTTGTACAGTACAGGCATATTGACACATAATCCACAACAACAACACAAACATAGAACCAGACATCTGCAGCACTATTTATCTAACACATACACACACCAGTAACTAGAATACAATATAAAGGAGTATGTTGCCTAAAAGGCCTAATGTCATAAATAAATTAAACTGCACAGTACTTCACATATATTCCTCCTCCAGTCATACCCCTCCCCGCACCTTATTTCTTTTTTAATTGGGTTATTGCCATGGGAATGATAGGACAAATATTCAGCATCAGTTAGTGTCCGCTAAAAGTGGCCACCGACAGACTCAGATTATTATTCTAACAGTCTGACAACATCATGTGTATGGAAGTGGATGGAAATTGAAGGTGTGCAATTGTCCATTAACGTTTTATTGGACCAGAGATTGTTGTTCATTATCAGTCACACAGACACAAAAAACATGAGAAAACCAAAGTTACCCTTTAAATCATTGTCAGTAGTCAGACAGATTAAAGTGACTTCAGGATGACTCATTGGACTCAACAATTATACTGAATATAAGGACGGTCAAAGGTCACATGGGGGCGTAACGCTTGATGATTGAAAGCAATAAAACTGCAGATTATTTTATATTTACCTTATATTCAGTATTATTTTAAGAAACAGAAGCATTAAGCAAATGAATGAGATGAAATAAATACATAAAAAGGAGAGAAACGTACACTTTAATATTAGTTATGTTAATATAAATATGTCTTTGGTTCATCACTCTGTAGATTTTTTACATTTTCATTATCAGTCGTCCTGTGGAGGTGTTTTTATCTGCCATGTGTTTGGCTGCTGCTGCGGCTGGAAAATCTTCTGCCTCTCTGTTTCCACAGGATGTGGTCTCTCGCTCGCTGCACCGAGACGCCTGCGTCACAGGCAGGGGCGGCGGCGGTTTCTGCCTCAAAGCCTGCTGGGACCGGAAGAGTGTGGGTGTATGTGGGCGGGGAGATGGAGGTCAGGCGGTGCTGAGTGAAGCTGCATCATCAGGTGTCAGCGTGAGAAAAACAGATCAGACTAAATATAAACCCTCAGTGTTCCTGTTCATAAATATGTCGCTCCATATTCAAGTAGGACTGAACCAAACCAACAAACAGCTGCTCAGAGGCCTGAAGACATCACGTTTCCTCAAAATGAAATAACATTTGCACTTAACCTGATTGAAAATATAAAAAAAAGCCAATAATGTACAACAATTGTCGAGAGAATCAGAGCACAGACAGAAAACAGTGACTCATTCATTTTAGTTAGATTATTTTCTTATATACTTCTCATCAACTACGTTTACATGCACATACTTTTCCCGTTTTTGCTCTTATTCTGAAAAAGACAATGTTCCTCTAAGCTGTTTCCATGACTAATGAAAGTGAATATTCCTCTAATATTCCTGTTTACATGCAGCTGTGTGTAACTGGATGTGTCCCAGCGGTGGAGGACTCAGCATCTCTCTTTCATTCCTTCAACCAGCTTCTGGAAAAGGTTGCCTCGTATCCCATAAACCTGTTGATATCTGAGTCTCCTTCTTATCGGGTCTGCAGCCTCGCCAACTGTTGGCTGGTGGGTTTGTGTACAGTAACCATAGCAACCCACCGAGCTGAACGTAAGCCATAAACAGGCGATAGGCCGCAAACTGTCACAAACTGCAGTAAAACCCCGATTGAGACGCAATTCTGAATGCACTGTATACAGTACATGTCCAAAGAATGTTTCTAAAACCTGAATAATACCAGAATATTACAGATTAAGACATGTGACTTCATGGGAGAGAGGGGGGGAACGACATGCAGCAAAGGGCTGCAGGTCAGAATCGAACCTGCAGCCACAGCGTCGAGGACCGAGCCTCTGCACATGGGCTCGTACTCCTCCAGGTGAGCCACCCAGGCACCCCAGTAACATTTTCAAAACAAATAAACAAAAACTTATTTTTTTTAAACTGTATTGCGGTAGAATAGAGTAACTTTAACAATACTACTACAACAGGTTGAGTGCAATGAATAGACAAACCAATCATACATAACAGAACGAAGCAGATTTTTTCTTTCATAAGGAACCAGCCAGAAACCAAGCCTTTGTACATTGGCACTCTCTCTGTCATCATACTGTCATATTATATTCATATATACATATATATCATATTAAGGGGTTTCCTAGAATGGCTTTGGGGGACACATATTAAGCGGGGATCTGGGCGTCTTCCCCTAGGAAATTTTTTGCATTTTCAGACATTTTTTATGCACCAAATTAAGGTGGAAACTTCTTTATTTATGTGAAGGAAAACACAAAATTTAGGAGGCAAGTATAAAAATATATTGGAAAATAATGCAGAAAGAAGGCTTTTTAATGCAGGACCTTGGCCAGACCAGAGAACACTTGACCACAAAGTCCAGTTCATTTGATTATTGTAAACACTGCGTATCATACCCGGGCATGTTTTGGTCCATCTGTTCTTGAGAAGGTGTGTGGAGTATGGGTACTACTGGGTAGGCATTCTCCTGTAAGGGTCACATCAGGTGTGACTGTACCAACACATTATCACTCCCACTGCATCAAAAAGCCACGTTTGGTCAGGTGCCTTTAGCCGTTTGTTATTGACCCAAAAAGTCTCCTTTGGTGTCACTTTTTGACACGTTGGGTCGGGTCGTACGTTTAACAACCTAACATGACATGAACCCCGCTCTCCTGGGTGAAAGTCCTGTGTTGTTTGACCAATCCACCCCCCCAACCAACATCCTTATGTGACATTTCGGTCTTTCATACTACTCTCTACTGCTGTCTCTCTACTGCTGTCTCTCTACATACTACTCTCTACTGCTGTCTCTCTGCATACTACTCTCTACCGTTGTCTCTCTACATACTACTCTCTACTGTTGTCTCTCTGCATACTACTCTCTACTGTTGTCTCTCTACATACTACTCTCTACTGTTGTCTCTCTGCATACTACTCTCTACTGTTGTCTCTCTACATACTACTCTCTACTGTTGTCTCTCTACATACTACTCTCTACTGCTGTCTCTCTACATACTACTCTCTACTGTTGTCTCTCTACATACTACTCTCTACTGTTGTCTCTCTACATACTACTCTCTAGTTGTCTCTCTACATACTACTCTCTACTGTTGTCTCTCTACATACTACTCTCTACTGTTGTCTCTCTGCATACTACTCTCTACTGTTGTCTCTCATACATACTGTTGTCTCTCTACATACCTCTGTCTCTCTGCATACTACTCTCTACTGTTGTCTCTCTACATACTACTCTCTACTGTTGTCTCTCTACATACTACTCTCTACCGTTGTCTCTCTGCATACTACTCTCTACTGTTGTCTCTCTACATACTACTCTCTACTGCTGTCTCTCTACATACTACTCTCTACCGTTGTCTCTCTTAATACTACGTCATCTTACAGCACTGTGGTCAAGCTCTTCTGCCACCATACAGCTCATCAGATTGACAGAAAGACAACAGGCCACAGACAACAGACAAGAACAGGACCACTAAACCCTCCCTCCCTCCCGCCCGCACAACAACAATACACAACCCCAAGTATCTCTACATTATAAAATAGTAAAGTGCAGTATCATTAGCACCAGTGGGCTATCATAGTAAGGTGCAACATCATCAGTGACATTTTAATATTATACCAAAGTGCAGAATTATGACACAGAAAGGATCAAGTTATTTCCCCTAACTTATTCAATAGTGTAATGCTGGTAGGAATACATTGTTTGCAAGCCTGGTAGGTTTGTATGGGTGGCACCATATATCTTCTGCCTTATGTAAAACATAGCGGCTGCGGATGAGAGGGAAGTTGACTGCTGGAAATCAAAGACCTTTTGGCGCAGTTTAAAACCTCTTTGGGGGGGCGCCAAATTTCCTCTATGCAGTAAGAACAATGACCGAGATATCCTCTGTGCCACAAGCACACAGGACCCCTCTAAAAATATGTAAGAACAAATTGATATATTACTTTAGTGGTAAAATTCCCAAACAAATAACAAAAAAGTAAACAACACTCACTTCACCCTCTGCGTTCATTCATCCAATATGACATTGCTCTGTGTTTATATTTTAACTGCCTTAACCACCCCTGCACTTAGTGATACCAGATATACCTCCCAACACTGGAACACGCATCTGTACCTGTTTTAATTATTGTGCATAGCTATTTGTATGTATGTATGTATGTATGTTCCCTTTATGTAATATGTGGTAGTCACTATGTCTGTATGTATTTATGTTTGTGTGTACCCCTCTTGTAATATGTTATGTGTACTTTCCTATCTGAACCTTGAGTCTGTAAAATAAAGTAATATACAGTACAGGCCAAAAGTTTGGACACACCTTCTCATTCAATGCGTTTCCTTTTTATTTTCATGACTATTTACATTGTAGATTCTCACTGAAGGCATCAAAACTATGAATGAACACATATGGAATTATGTACTCAACAAAAAAGTGTGAAATAACTGAAAACATGTCTTATATTTTAGATTCTTCAAAGTAGCCACCCTTTGCTTTTTTTGATAACTCTGCAAACCCTTGGTGTTCTCTCAATGAGCTTCATGAGGTAGTCACCTGAAATGGTTTTACCTTCACAGGTGTGCCTTGTCAGGGTTAATTAGTGGAATTATTTTCCTTATATATATATATATATATATATATATATATATTGCTTTGTATTCACTATTGTGGTTGTTGTGTTATAAACTTAAGTTTATAGATGTAAAAATCATCATCATGATGATGGAGGTGGAATTTGACCTGCTGTGACAGAAACCACATCCCTCTGTGGCGACTGTAACGGTGATGGAAAAATCATTTGTTTGTTTGTTTGGTTTTCTGCAGCTTCACCGCTGACAGGAAGTCAGCAGCAGGATGTGCATGAGGTTAAAAAGAAGAAGAAGAAATGAGGCTGCAGCAGCGTGAAGCGCTTTGAGGTCACAATCTGACAAACATCCGGCGGCAGACAGAGAAGAAGCAAAAACACAACCAAAGAATATTTCAGCTTGAAAAAAAAAAGAAGCCTGCAGCTGTTGCAAAACTTTCAGGAACTTTGAGCCCATAAGAAAATAATTTATTAAAACATATACAAGGGCGTAACTTTGGGACCCAAAGTTACGCCCTTGCATATATGTATATGTATGCAAAGTGGAGTTGGGATCTCCACTTTTGACCAAAATAGAATTCTTTTGCATATCAAACTTCCGATCTAACAAATTTGTGCATTTCTGGTGAATTTTTCTGCAACAATCTGTGCCTTTAATGCAGCAAGTTATGGTGCAAACGTCTTTATGTTAAGGAAATTATAATAGGTTTTTGGGGGAAGTTGCACTGGCCAGTTTTGATTATTGGGGGGGTTGTAACCCCCATCGCCCCTGTAAATTTAGCATATTGATATATGATCATCATCACCAACCCTATCTCATTCCCAATTCGTCATATATGGAGGCGGTGGGTAGTGAGAATGTGTTGGAATATGTTTATGTTATGTATGTGTCAGAATGTGACTTTTGAAAGCTTTTCATTTTGTTCCCAACGTTGCATGTTTTGGTTAATTGCCCAGTTTGAGTTTTAGCACTGTGTTTTTCAATTGGTTTTATTAGTAGATGTGTTGCATGTTTTAACCATTATTTTGCATTGGTTTGTGGATTTGCTGTGTTTTTCCAAATGTTTGTTGGACTGGGAATTAGGATTATGAGAAGCAGCTGTGATTGCCTGGACCACACCCCCCCACAGCTCATGATTTGCCACAGGATCTAATGACGTGCTTGTTAAAGGTGGACAGCTGCAGGGAAGGAAAAAGGAGGATAAAGAAAGAAAATCCCTGATGTGTCCTGCTGGAGGAGAGTTGTGTTTTTAATTGTTTTTAACAGTGGAAACACCTTGTTTTGCTGGTAATAAAGGACTGCACACAACTGTGTGACGTAAGCACCATCCACCAATGCAAAGTCCTTACGTGTTACTTACCTGGCAGTAAATCCTTTTATGATTGTGAAGAGTCCAGCTGCTGC
This sequence comes from Perca flavescens, assembly GCF_004354835.1. Taxonomy (NCBI): domain Eukaryota; kingdom Metazoa; phylum Chordata; class Actinopteri; order Perciformes; family Percidae; genus Perca; species Perca flavescens. The sequence goes on from NC_041342.1 coordinate 34,461,212, forward strand.
TGACTCTAATATCCAGCTCAGATGACATGTTTGTAAGGAGAGTCGTGTCTTGTCCAGTAGGTGGTGTTCTGCAGGCTTTCTGTTTGCTTTTCCATGAGACGACAGAGCCATCTTGTGACTTTTCTCATGAACTGCTGTTCTCCATTCAAGAAGCCCTAATGAAGCAGGTAAATGGATAGAATAGACTTTGTCTATTAAATTTGTCTTCGGCATAGTGCTACAATCTGTTGCTTCACAACACAAACATGAAACAGAGAAACATTTTACAAAATCAACCTAAGAACATAAACATCAGACCAACGAAACTTCTTTAGACATAAAAAGGACACACATGACTGTACAGACAATACAACATCTTAAATAGTAACTGTAATAAGTAAAGTGGAATGTGCAAAAAGTGCTGGTGTATTTATTGCACTTTTGCCCTGTTGTGCTAAGATTTACTGTTTGAGTTGAGCAGCTTGATAGACGTTGGGATGAATGATAGCTTAAGTCTGTTTGTTTTACATCTCGGCACACAGACTCTTGTGCCTGTTTTCAGAAGTTCATATTCAGGAAAGAGAAGGTGTAGAGAGTCTGCTGTGATTCTTTCGGCTTGTTTTCTGACTGCTTCCTCATACAGGCTCTGTGTGGGTTTGTACTCTTTCCTCCATCTTGTCCTCATAGCTGTCTTGTGTGTGCTGACCAGCCTGCTGCTCAGCTGCACTGTTAAGTTGCCAAACCGTGCTGTGATTCTATATCTAGTAGTCTTGTGATGTGAGGAGGCTCTTTGTTTCTTTCTTTCTGAAGATTTGTTCGCTGAAATAAAATCCTTCAAACAAAACAGGAATGTGGATGAGCATTAGCTTATTAGCCTCAATTAGACGATGGTTTTGTTAAATGTAAGAAAAGAAACTGTAATAATGTCATGGCAGACATGTTGACATGTCATAGTAGGAAAAGCACAGATGTATTCAAAACCATTACTGATGGCTGCATTCCACTTAGGAGAGGTCCTGGTATTAAACCATTACTGATGGCTGCATTCCACTTAGGAGAGACCCTGGTATTAAACCATTACTGATGGCTGCATTCCACTTAGGAGAGACCCTGGTATTAAACCATTACTGATGGCTGCATTCCACTTAGGAGAGACCCTGGTATTAAACCATTACTGATGGCTGCATTCCACTTAGGAGAGGTCCTGGTATTAAACCATTACTGATGGCTGCATTCCACTTAGGAGAGACCCTGGTATTAAACCATTAATGATGGCTGCATTCCACTTAGGAGAGGTCCTGGTATTAAACCATTACTGATGGCTGCATCCCACTTAGGAGAGGTCCTGGTATTAAACCATTACTGATGGCTGCATTCCACTTAGGAGAGACCCTGGTATTAAACCATTAATGATGGCTGCATTCCACTTAGGAGAGGTCCTGGTATTAAACCATTACTGATGGCTGCATCCCACTTAGGAGAGGTCCTGGTACTTAGGAGAGACCCTGGTATTAAACCATTAATGATGGCTGCATTCCACTTAGGAGAGACCCTGGTATTAAACCATTACTGATGGCTGTATTCCACTTAGGAGAGACCCTGGTATTAAACCATTACTGATGGCTGCATTCCACTTAGGAGAGACCCTGGTATTAAACCATTACTGATGGCTGCATTCCACTTAGGAGAGACCCTGGTATTAAACCATTACTGATGGCTGCATTCCACTTAGGAGAGGTCCTGGTATTGTGCATGCTGACTCACTGAAATATCTTACTGGGACACATGGAGTTGAGCCATCGTTAAGGTGATCAATTTCAACTGTGCTTTTACTACTATGACTAGTCAAAATGTCTGCTGTGAAAAAGGTCCATTATATTTATACTTCTTTGTATTTTTCTAGAACATCATGTGTGTAGTAAAGGTATCCATCATTATTTTCATCAATTAACACAATGCAGTGAATGAACAGAAGAGAAATCTAAATCAAATCAATATTTGGTGTGACCACCCTTTGCCTTCAAGACAGCATCAGATCTTCTAGGTACACTTGCACACAGGTTTTGAAGGAACTGGGCTGGTAGGTTGTTCCAAACATCTTGGAGAACTAACCACAGATCTTCTGTGGATGTAGACTTCCTCAGATCCTTCTGTCTCTTCATGTAATCCCAGACAGACTGGATGATGCGGAGATCAGGGCTCTGTGGGGGCCATGCCATCACTTCCAGGACTTCTTGTTCTTCTTTACACTGAAGATAGTTCTTAATGACCTTGGCTGTATGTTTGGGGTCGTTCTTCTGCTGCAGGATAAATTTGGAGCCAATCATATGCCTCCCTGATGGTATTGCATGATGGGTAAGTATCTGCCTGTATTTCCCAACATTGAGGACCTCATTAATCCTGACTAAATCTCCAACTCCATTTGCAAAAATGCAGCCCCAAACTTGCAAGGAACCTCCACCATGCTTCACTGTTGCCTGCAGACACTCATTATTGTACCGTTCTCCAGCTCTTCGGTGAACAACCTGCCTTCTGCTACAGCCAAATATTTCACATTTTGATCAGTCCAGAGCACCTGCTGCCCTCTTTCTGCACCCCAGTTCCTATGTTTTTGGGCATAGTTGAGTTGCTTGGCCTCGTTTCTATGTCGGAGGTATGGCTTTTTGGCTGCAACTCTTCCATGAAGACCAATACCAGATTATCTTGTGACATTCATAGTAAACGCCTGAGTTATAAAACTGTCTCCAACATATAACAAACAAGCCAACACAACAAAGACACACAAGCACAAACCTGATAACTCAGTTTTCCACACCTGCGTGTAACTAATATCCAAATAGTTATAAAATGGGAGTTGACAGTCATGAGCAAATTGGTTGAATGAGTAGCAATGTTTATTGTAGACTACCAATGTGATGAGAAAGGTGCATGTCCGTGAAAATCAATATGAAACCAATTGACAGTAGATAGAAGTTGTGTCACAAGATAATCAGGCATCACTCGTTGCCACAGCTATCTCCACAACGTTACGTGCCAACACCTCAGAATGTATGTGTCATGAAATGAGGCTGCAGCAGCGTGAAGCGCTTTGAGGTCACAATCTGACAAACATCCGGTGGCAGACAGAGAAGAAGAAAAACAAGATCAAAGAATATTTCAGCTGGAAAAAAACCTGCAGCTGTTGCAAAACTTTCAGAAACGTTGTGCCCATAAGAAGATCATTTATTAAATCATATACATATATACAAGGGTAAAGTTACACCCTTGCATATATGTATATGTATGCAAAGTGAAGTTGGGATCTCCACTTTTGAGCAAAATAGAATTTTTTTGCATATCAAACTTCAGATCAAACACATTTCTGCATTCTGGTGAATTTTTCTGCAACTTGTGCCTTTAATGCAGCAAGTTATGGTGCAAATGTCTTTATTTATGTCAAGGAAATTATAATAGGTTTTTGGGGGAGGTTGCACGGGCCAGTTTGGATTATTGGGGGGTTGTAACCCCTGTAAATTTAGCATATTGATATATGATCATCATCATCACCCAGCCCTTGCAACCCGTTCTCATTCCCAACTCGTCATGTATACGGAGGCGATGGGTAGTGAGAATGTGTTGGAATATGTTTATGTTATGTATGCACCATCCACCAATGCTAAGTCCTTGTACGTGTTACTTACCTGGCAGTAAATAATTTAGTGATTCTGAAGAGTCCAGCTGCTGCTGACTCTAATACGAATACGAAAAACTTTATTGTCCACAGATGTGAACATTTTTCTTCAGTTTCACCAAGAATACAAGAGAGACAGGACATTACAAACACTACATAGCCAAAATGGCAAGACGGACAAAACACACAATACATTTCATAAAAAGTGACTTTACAAAGGTTACATATACAAAAGTAAATAAGTAAATTAATAGATAAATATAGCCTACTAAAAATGCTTGCTGTGCATAAAACCTGCAACCTGGAAGTCTGCCTCGTCCTACGTTCCATTCTTAAGTACGGTTCCCATTGTTATTTAGCACCTTCACAGCATTGGGGACGAAAGATTTCTTAAAGATGTTTCTATTTGCTGTTGGTACTCTAAAACACCTCCCTGATGGTAGGAGTTCAAATTCGCTGTGTAATGGTTGGGAGGGGTCAATAATAATTTTCTCAGCTTTGTTTGTAATGCCTGCCTCATAAATACTGCTTACATGCTTCTGTGGCTTCCTGTAATTTTTGAGGCCATGCTCCCTATTCTCTGCAGTTATAATATCCAGCTCAGATGACATGTTTGTAAGGAGAGTCGTGTCTTGTCCAGTAGGTGGTGTTCTGCAGGCTTTCTGTTTGCTTTTCCATGAGACGACAGCGCCATCTTGTGACTTTTCTCATGAACTGCTGCTCTCAAATCAACAAGTCCTGAATGAAGCAGGTAGATAGATAGAATAGACTTTATTGTCCCTGAGGGGAAATTTGTTTTAGGCATAGTGCTACAATCTGTTCACAACACAAACATGTAACAGAAAAAAAATCAACATAAAAACAAAAACATCAGATCAACGAAACATCTTTGGACATAAAAGGACACACATGACTGTACAGACAATATGACATCTTAAATAGTAATTTTAATAATTAAAGTGCAATGTGCAAAAAGTGCTGGTGTATTTATTGCACTTTTGCCCTGTTGTGCTAAGATTTACTGTTTGAGTTGAGCAGCTTGATAGACGTTGGGATGAATGATAGCTTAATTCTGTTTGTTTTACATCTTGGCACACAGACTCTTGTGCCTGTTTTCAGAAGTTCATATTCAGGAAAGAGAAGGTGTAGAGAGTCTGCTGTGATTCTTTCGGCTTGTTTTCTGACTGCTTCCTCATACAGGCTCTGTGTGGGTTTGTACTCTTTCCTCCATCTTGTCCTCATAGCTGTCTTGTGTGTGCTGACCAGCCTGCTGCTCAGCTGCACTGTTAAGTTGCCAAACCGTGCTGTGATTCTATATCTAGTAGTCTTGTGATGTGAGGAGGCTCTTTGTTTCTTTCTTTCTGAAGCTTTGTTCGCTGAAATAAAATCCTTCAAACAAAACAGGAATGTGGATGAGCATTAGCGTATTAGCCTCAATTAGACGATGGTTTTGTTAAATGTAAGAAAATAAATTATTATAATAATGTAACAATGCGCCATTATATTTATAAATCTTTGTATTTTTCTAGAACATCATGTGTGTATTAAATGTATCCATCATGTATATATCTGCATCAGTGAATTTTTATATATCGCTCAGTTACTTCTTTCCTTTGCTTTTTTTTACTCTGAAACTGCTGTAACACAACACCAAGGTGTGGAAGTTGTTTGTGCTCTTTATTTAAATGACAATGAATTTTGCATTTGATAATTTAATATGCAAAGTGACTGCAGAATGCACTCCTCAATTCACTTTAAATTATTTTGACTAAAGTTAAATGGAAGAGCCATCAATTGCATTTCATATTGCTGTAAATGTACGACATTTGGATGGACATGAGGTAATATACATGATGGACGACAGTACATTTTCAGGATAATTACCTCACATCCGGTGTTCCAGATGAACTGGTGTTTGAATTAACTGGCGATATGTGTTGCAGGCCTGCAGAAAACAATTCAGTGCCTTGTGAAACATTATGATAGCAATGGGTGGCTGGGACATTAGCCTTGGACTCAACATACAGACATGAACAAATGTGCCGTTTTCTTTTAATAAAAGATAAAAAAAGTCTTTGTGTGTCCCTACCATTGTCTGTGAATGTAAACCACGGAGACTCCAATCCCAGATTATTTTGTGACATTCATAGTACATGCTTGAGTTATAAAACTGCGTTGAACATATAACAAACAAGCTAACACAACAAAGACACACAAGCACAAACATGATAATTCACTTTTCCACACCTGTGTGTAACTGTCACGATTGTGAGTTTCTGTTGTAGTTTTTCCTATTTTATTTTGTAGTTTCTCTCTCTCCCCTGTTGTGTCCTGTTTGACTTCCTGCCTTGTGTTTTCCCACCTATCTGATTGTCTGCCCCGCCCTGATGTGTTTCACCTTTTCTTGAGTCCTTGTGTCACCTGTCCCTTGTTTCAACCTCGTTACCTTGTGTATTTAGTCTCTGTGCTGTCTTTGTCTCGTGTTGGGTCATTGTATGTATTGTCTTGCTGTCTCATCTAGCTTTCTTGTCTTCTAGTCTTTTGGATTGTCTTTTGGACTGCCTCTGGACACATTTTGTTTGTAAGTTTCTTTTTTGTTCATTAAATTCCTCAACTCTGCATTTTCGGGTCCAAGCCTTGCTATTTCCCTGACAGTAACTAATATCCAAATAGTTATACAATGGGAGTTGACAGTCATGAGCAAATTGGTTGAATGAGTAGCAATGTTTATTGTAGACTACCAATGTGATGAGAAAGGTGCATGTCCGTGAAATTCAATATGAAACCAATTGACAGTAGATAGAAGTTGTGTCACAAGATAATCGGGCATCACTCGTTGCCACAGCTATCTCCACAACGTTACAACGACCCCTCAGGAAGTGTTTGTCAGTTATTCTCAATCACGCCATGGGACAAATACGAGTTTTGGAAAAGACACGGATGTTTGCAGTAGCCAATTGTTAGAAGGCATCAACACAGTCACCTACATTGTCAGTCTTCAGTTAATTTAAGAACTGTACAACTAGAGTAAGTGTATTGGAGACCAAAGTAAAACATAGGCTATGTCTGAGGTGTTCACACTGAATGCAGTGTGGAGACAGCTGTCAGCTTTGGCAAAATGTTATCCCTCAGATTAACTTGATACATCTGTAGGCATTTAAAATAGAAATATAATTATTTGTCAGGCTGTGTACTATATGTAGATGACATTGGCGTAGCTAGGATGCAGAATATTTTTTATAGTCTTAATATGAAAGGTTTAAAGTGCTCATATTATGAAAACACTTTTTTTTTCTGGGATTTGGAGTGTTCTTGTGTCTCTGGTGCTTCCACACGCATACAAACTTTGAAAAGAAATCCATCCATGGTGTTCTGAGTGAGATCTGGTTTCTGAATGTGTCCTGCCTTCAGTCTCCTGGTGAGCTGTTCAAAATCGGCATGGCTTGTGATGTCACAAGCCGAAACGGGCTGGCTAACCGCAACCGTTAGCTCGTTGCCATGCTAATGCTAACGCTAGCATGCTACCTCGTTCTCAATAGCAAAGCACTGCTACAACACACACACAAGTTCACCCTAATCTCCAAACTAACTACTTCCATGTGCTCCCTGGTTTAGAAGAAGTCTCCCAGCTGATCCTGCCTTGCAACTGACTGAAGTTGGAGAAACAGCCTTTCTTTTACTGTCTATGGAGCTAACTGACATGATCTACATCTGAGCTACTGAGCATGTGCGAGTGCAATCAAAGATGGTACAGAAGAAGAAAAAAAAGAGGTCTCACTCTGTAGCTAAAACAGAAACCAGGTGAAAAGAGGATCTGCAGCAGTGAGATAGCTGTGCAGTACAACAAAAAGATTAAAAAAACAACAATTAAACAATGTAAACCTATTCTGGTACAACCTTAAAATACAATTATGAACTTGAAAATGAGCAGAATATGGGCACTTTAAGCTTTGGCTACTGGTGTTGACTTGCAATAGTTGTTCATTTTCAAATTTAACTTCCTCCAGTTTCAGCAGAGTGGAGAGTTATGATGTAGGCCAGTGGTTCCCACTGGGGCGGCAAAGATCACAGGGGGGGCGCGAACCATCTGGTTTGAGGTTGAGGTAAAAAAAAAAAAAATATTTGCACATGTTAAACAAATTGATAATACACTAGAATATTTATTATTATTATTTTGTTGTATCCTCTTTTCTCCTGCCGCCACTGCATCACTATTTTATGAATGAAACATGGCAGAGAAACGTAACAGTGCTGATAACTCCTCTGTATCAAAAAAGAAAGTAAGGCTCTATCTCGAGAGTTACCTCAACTTAGGTTTTGGGTGGGGCTCAGCTTTTCTTAGACATGAGTGGGGGGGGCGCTGAGGAAAAAAGGTTGGGAACCACTGATGTAGGCCTAATAAAAGATATTACAGAGGTGCGCATTAATTTGACAATAAATATGGCAGTTTTTCTAAAGCACACATCTCTTTTCTGGCTATGGTACTGCTAAAGACTAATCACAACAACATTCTTCACTATTGCCTACTTAGTCATCCAGATAACACAACATGACTGTATACTCTCATATTGCAACAAGGCTGGCAGGAGTTGGATAATTGCGATCCAGGTGTAGACAACAACGATCAGGAGGCTACATATGCTTAACATGTCACAAGTTTGTGAACATACAAAACAAACATGTACATATACAAACAAACCTGACTTCATTCACTCCTAATCATGGCCTACTCTAACTCCCACGCATTTCCTTTTGTTTTGTCTGGCAGCAGCATGAGGAAGCATGTCCCCACAATTCAGAGACAAGATCCTATGGTTGTGCGTGATAAAGTGAGTTTACTGCTTTCTTCACATGTTATTTTAACTGTTATTTGTAAATTGGATGTGATTCAAGGTTTGACCAGTAGATATATTGATAAATGCTAAATGTGTTTGCCTTGAGACTACAGCTATAAGTGTGTAATTACGCAGTGCACCCCCCTATTGCATTACTGCAATCCATTATCTTAGTCAGGCCCCATTGCATATTTGCACATCTTCACCTGCATTGCTATCATATTCTGTTTACGTCGTTTTGCACTATTCATCCGCCCAGGTATCCTCAACGGTCATTCCTCCAACCTTTGTTGTCACACAATGTTTTTGTACACCACAATCTGCACTAACTGCATATTGACTCTTTACTACATCTCAGCATTTTATAGACTTGTCTATGCATGCATATTGTGTTAGTTCTGATTTACATCACTACCTAGTCCACTATTTGCACTAACTGTATATTGACTCTTCACTATATCTCAGGAATTTACATAGACTGCCTATTCCTATATATTGCATTTATAACTAATTCAACACCACTAACTAGATCATAACTTGTACTAACTGTTGTTGTTTTGTTTGGCTCTTCACTGCATCTCAGCAGTGTTAGACTGTCTATTCATATATTGTGTTATTACCTTCATTTTCACATATCCTTCGTCTTACTTACACCTCACTTTGCAGCGGCTTTGTAATGCTTACTTAATCTGCACTTTATGTAGCCTATTGTATTTTGTGTTCTTGTTGTACTGAATGTGAAACTGTACGTTGTACTTATGCTTTTCTAGGCCAGGTCGCCATTGCAAAGGAGAACCTGTTCTCAACAGCCTACCTCGTTAACCCTTGTGTTGACTTCGGGTCAAATTGACCAGTTTTCAATTTTTGTTTTATATCAGAAAATGGACGTAGAAATAAGTGCTGAAAATGTAAAGAAGGAAAATTTTACAATTTAAAACGGTGGAAAATTGATTGTAAAATGTCTTATGTAATTGTTAAATGTAATGTTTATCTGTTATGAAGTGCTCTACAATTTGCAAAACTTTGATAGTCATACAAGGGAAAGAACTAGGAACACACACAAGGAACTGGGAATACTGTAGACCCATAAGACATAGGATGGAAATGCTGTTACAACATGTATTAATAAAAAAAACAAAGATTTAAAAGTATAAGGTAAAGTTTTGTAGTGTTCTGCACAATACACTTATCCGATGCTGACAGGACTCCTCCTGTAGGTGATGTACTGTGGGCCTCTTGTTTGCTTTTTGATGGGACACCAGCACCATCTTGTGGCTTTTCTCAGGAACTGTTACACAAAGCAGCAGGCCCTGAATGAAGCAGGTAGTCTCTGTTAAAGGTACACTGTGTAGTGTTTTAGAGTAGATAGAGTAAATGGAGTTTGTTTTTTTGTTTTTGTTTTTTTGCAGGGTGCAAAAACCAAGTTCCTTCCTGAGACTATTTAGCAGAGTCACCATCGTTTCGTCTGGAGCTTAGCGCTGCCCAAGATGATTGGTTTAAAGTAGGGCTGTTAAATGATTCATTTTTTTAAAATCATGATTCATGATTAATCGCATGTTTTATCACTTGATTAAAATTCTATTTTACATTTCAGAACTGTTTAAGTACATATTAACAATGGAAAGCAATTCTTACCAGTGTATATTGATTGGGAATCAAATGAATGCAAAGAAAGTGACTTTATGAACTTGACTTTTAAGATTTATAATTGTTTATTATTCATGTACAGAAAAAAGTATGAATGTGTCATTATTGCACAATTCCTCCAAGTACCTAACTAAAAAACTGAAAATCCCTACCCTTACCAGAGTCAATATAGGGTTTAGTAACTCCTAAATCCCTTTTGATTACTCCCTGCCGTCCAGTGATCACCGGTTAATGAGACAGCGTTTGCACTTTGCAGCAGTTGGGCTTCTTTCTCCGTGTCGTACAGGCTGTGTGTGCTGCTGTCCCCCTCGGGACGGGTCAGAACATGCCAACCGTAGTACGTCTTTAAGACCAGAGTCTTCTACCATGCTGACAGCTCTGCAGTTAGTTGCCACCCATTTTGCAAGAGCTGTAGTCGGCGAGTAGCATTCTCCAAAATAGTGCTTTGCCTGAGCCCACTAGCATTAACCGGAGTCCCGTTAACTGGACTATGCTTAGCTCGTAGCTGGTAGCTCAAGCTTGACGTGCTTCGGTGATATTTTAATTCAGGTTTAAACAATGTGCATATGGCTTTCTGAGCTCAGTCTCACTCAAAAGTGTACAAATAACACGGGTTTACACTTCGAAAATACGTGCAATGTGAACGCCAAAGTAAAATAGTGCGTGCAGTAGATACGTGGAGCGCTCCAGTTACAGTAATGGAGACCGGTGTGTTTATAATATAAAGGGACGACGGACCACAAGGTTGGGGGTGGCGGATGGGTAAAACACAGGACTTTCACGTGGAAGATTGGAGTTTGTCCTGCGTGTGGCAATTTTCAACCTTTTTTTTTTTTTTTTGTTAGGCTGTTTATTAGCGTGTTTTTGTTATGTGCCGTGTTTTTTGTGACTTTCTTGTGTGTTTTTTTTTTTTTTTTTTTTTTTTTGTTAAGCCTTCGCCAATGTTTCTTCACTAAACCCAACCGTTTATTAGCGTGTTTTTGTGGTTATGTGCCGTGTTTTTGTGACTTTCTTGTGTTACTAAAGCCTTTCCCTGCATTCTTTTCCTAAACCCAAACAATTTTGTTTTTTGTTTTTGTGTGACGCTGTTCTCTCGATAAAACCCAACGTGGCGACGCGAGCCGCGTGCATATGAAACGCACCGGTCTCCCTTACTTCCATTGGAGCGCCCCACGTATGTACTACACGAAGAATTTTACCTTGGCGTACACATTGCACGTTTTTTCAAAGTGTAAACCCGTGTTATTTGTACGCTTTTGAGTGAGACCGGGTTGGGCTTTCGACTTGTCCAGACCTGTCGCCAGACCTCAATCTTAAGGGGGGCATATGAAATACATGGGAGGGCACAATTAGTATTAGCGTACAGTACGTATATTTATAATAATCATATACTCTTGTTATACTATTCGTACGTAATCATCACGTTAAACACAACGAACAGCAATATGACCAGGTAGCCTATATAGCCTACAACACATTACATAGAAGCAATGTTAAGAATATCCATAAAACACTTGACTATACAACATATTAGATGTAACACCAGAAGCATCTCTCAAACATTGCATTTTAAAGCAGTCAACAGAAGGAAATGCATTGCTATGCATGTGCCATGAGACATACGCGCGCACACGCACACGCACACGCACAGAGACTTTGAACCTACCGGTACTTTGAGTGGAGGCAGCCTGTCCTCTCTCCAGTCCCTCCTGTCATTTGAAGCTGCATGCTTATTTAAGCCCTTGTCTGTAAATCTTAAACCCCTTAATGAAGAAGGTGGCCTCCGATGTTACAGATGTGAATTTCCTGCAGGCATAACACAATGCGGAGTCCTTTTCCACCGAGTAGCCTACGCAAGCCAGTCCCTGTTCAAATACCAGCTAGAGGAAAATTATCGGGTTTATTTAACCAAACATTTTGACTGGATATTTCCTCAACACAACCTGTTTGGGTTTGTCCGTCCCACCCCCTGATTCAACAGTTAGTTGTGGCCCAAATGCTGCCCCAGTCGCAGTTGCACTTGACCTGCAGGTCCTGCCAGGCCCAGGGTCGGGCTCCACGGAGCTACTAGCATCAGGCTCAGACTGTCGTCCAGGGGCTCCTTCTCCAACGACAACATCAGGAGGCGTCGGTGTCATATCCAATTTGGCAGAGGAGAATGTTGGTGGGCTTTTCAACCACTTACGGATATCCGTGACTAACTGAAGCGAGTAAGCCGGCAAAAACTCATCCAGCTTTCAAAAATGTGCGCTAACTGTTGAGCGGCTACACTGACGTAGGCTACGTCACGTCGTAGCCTAACTTTCTTTTTAGTAAGGCCGTGATAGGCTGTTGCAGTGTAGATTCCCATCAATCAAACAAATCACACAATTATTTATATTTTTTATGTTTTAATGATAAAGAATGCAACATTAATGCAACACAAAATTAGCAACTATGATAATATAAAATAAAAGTCATTTTTTAGAAGAGAAGAGATCTTTGCCTCAAGTGGGGGGGCACAAGCATTTTTGGGGGCGGGCCCGGCCCCCTATGGCCCGCCCATAGCGACGGGTGTGGACTTGTCATCTGAGCCGTGTGGGAGTTTTGGAAAATAAAAAGCGCCATTCAGAATTGTGTTGCAGCTGTCTTTCTCCATCATGCCTGCAGCCTGCTGCAGTAGGATTTATTACAAGGAAGTATCACAGCTTGATACGTTGTGCGGCTAAGAGTCGAAATAGTATCCTTTTAGGCATGACGCAAAGCCGAGTGAAGTGTAAAATAAATTAATAAATGGCGGCATGCAATTTAAAAAAAAAAAAAAAAAAAAAAAAAAGGTGTTATGCTCGGCCCTTAATCGCATTGCGATTAACTCATTAATGCTGACAGCCCAGAGCTTTTTTTTTCTCCACTATCCCAGACTATAAAAGCCTATAAAAGAGGTCAACACAATATAAATTAACCCAAAAATATCAACCACAAAACAAGATATGAACTCAACAAACGGACTTTGGCCAAACCCAAATTATACACACAGAAGAAACCAAAATGGACATATTTGCAACTGTGGCCCAATTGGCAGGCCATAGTATAAACAGGCCTTCACCCTTGGCCATGCCTTTTCACTGCTGGCTGTTTTAACCTCTGTGGTCTAAAAAAAAGGCGAGTAGAGTCGAGGTGAGTCGAGCAGGTACCATGTCATGGAAAAACGCCATTAGATGTTTTTCTGCCGGGACCAGGAACATGTCTGCTTGTACATTTCAGCTCAGTTTTATCTGGAAAAATCTTTTTTTTTTTTTTTTTTTTTTTTTTTTGCCGTCATCATGAAGAAATAATTTACTTTTTACCCTGTACATTGGGGAAGCATAAGGAATTTAGAAACATGATAATTTTATAGCTATACTTTGAATTCTCTGGTTAAATGTCGGTTGAAGACTCGCTGTATGTTGATGACATCCAGAAAAATGGATTTGGACATTTTTAGACTTCACATTTCAGTTCATTTCAACTAATTTCCATCTGGAGAGAGATTAAGACAAACAATGGACTGTCTCATCATCGAGGACAGCTGTGAGGTAAGTACAATTTACTGTGATGTTGTTCACGTTTGTATTTCTTGTAGAAATATTTGTGTTGTTGGGTTGCTTGTGTTGTGGTTTTGTGCACTATTCAAAACCTTTTTAATTAAGTATTTTATGAAGTTATTTAACAACAGATTTGAATCCCAGACTTTGGAAAAAATACATAGAAAACGTCAAAAGTAAACAACCCAAATAATTTCTTGATTGGGCAAAGGCACATTCAAATCAAATGATTATGATACGATGATGCCCGAACAGGAAAGTGCATTATAGTTGCCCCGGCCATCGGGCAACCCTTATTGTTGAACCTGAGGTCTTAAGTAATGTTAAACAATTTTTAACTTTACTTCATCCATGCAACCCTTCCTCTAATCTTCTTTTCCGGGGTTGTAGTTCTTTCTTTCGCTTGTTCAACTATAATTTCAATGTGTCAATATATATAAATGAGACGGACATGCAACTTATATTGTAGCCAATCAGCTTTGGTGTTATTGGTGTGAGTCTCTTTCAAATTCTAACACAGACCTAAAACATATTTTATTCTTTATTTTTGGGGAAGTGCAAGTTAAGTGATACTTGGCTTGACAAAACTTATATAATTTAGGGCTTAATTGATGTTGTGATAAAGGTCTTGAATTCATTCATACTGGAACAGAGCGCACTTGTAAGGTGCATTTTACTTCATCGTTCACTTCATATTGAACTGATATTTAATTACTATTTTGCTAAGAAATAAATAGAAAGGCCCTTGATTTTTGTTTTTGACCTGTGTACTGATGTTAGCAATGTTTCACACATTGGTGGTTACGAAGAATATACTGTGTATGTTTTTGCAATGATGATAAGTATTTTTATTTGGCAGGTATTTCATTAACTAGAATAGCCCAAAAGTTGTTTTTATCCTTTCACAATTTCTCAATAGATTTTTAAGTAGGGCTGGGTCCTGAATTAAATACGCTTTAACCCACTAACCAAATTGCCTCCTTAGTCATTCACTACCATATTTCAATAAGAATGAAATCTTATCAGCGTCAGTGAGCCAATCAGCATGCAACATGCTTTTAAAAAGACTTTAAGGTCCAATGTGTAGGAGTTTCTCCCATCTAGCATTGAGATCATAAATCGCAATCAACTCCCTTGCACCACGCAGTTCATAGTACGTATTACAGCTACTGTAGCCGTTCGGCGTCCCTTTCGATCCCTTTTTCTTTCATCAGGTCTTTCGATCTTTGGAAGGCAGCTCCAATGTTCACTCTTTTTTTTCTGATGATGCCGGTCTCTATCCTTTTTTCTGGGCGAAGAGGAAGACTCCAGTTTCTGAAATTTGGATTTTGAATAGGTGTGGTCCTCCATGTTTCCTTCTTCAAACTCACCGTTGCCGGGAAGCTAAGATACCCATTAGCAGCACCTGTGAGTTAATCATGTGACAGCGAAAACGCGAAAGGCAGAACTGTATGTCCCTTACCGGCTAACGTATTTCAAGATGGAGCATAAATATGGAGCGTCTACCACAGTTCATGCAAGCGCAAATGTAAAATTTCAAGCCAAAAGGAATACTTGGAATTGATGGATGTGGTCAATATTCATGAAAAAGGACAAGTTGGTGAACGGGCAACACAGATTTTGATAATGAACAACTAAACACGTTACACAGTGGGACTTTAATAATGTCTGTGATTGGCCGTCTAACGTTACACATCGTAGAGACACGCAGGAAAAATGTACGTTACACAGAGAGACGGCTCACGTAGTCGGAGATGGAACATAAATAAAAAGTTTGTGCCGTAATGTTGTAATTTCTTTTTGTTAAAGAATTTTATGAAATTGTATCATTAAGGAACCAGTATCAAAGTCACCGATTTGTTATTGGTGCCGGTATCGGGTACCAGAGTACCAGCCCTCTGTATAACTATTTACTATATCACAATCTGTATTGGTAAGAATTAAATTACGTGTGATAGATTTAATCGGCCCAATGGGCCAGAAATATTAGCAAGAAGTTGTGGTGTGAGGAAAAACAGTGGACAAATTGGTCAGGTGTTTGAGTGAGTGACCAGAATTAGAAATATAACCATCTAATGCTATTCAGTGGCGGCGCCAGAGATGTTCTTTTGTTGGTGCTTTGGGGTTGCTGGACGTTTCAGTGAGGGTGATCTGAAATGTTGAGTTTCCCTTGACACAAACAAGCTAACGTTACACTCGCGCAGATGCCCAGCCACCTCCGCCGCGGTTTACTAAGTGAGCGAACGAGAGAGATTGATTTAATGTTGCCGATACAACCGCACCATAGAACTCTGATTAGCCCACCAAACATTTCAAATACCAGCCAACAAGCCTGGTTCAAACAGTCATTACTGCAGCTCTCATACAGTGGCTCAGAAGAGTAATGCAGCAGGCCAAATACACCACCCATAGCCAAGCACACACATAAAAACACACGTGCATGTATCCTCACAAAGTTTTCTCATCTGTAGTGACTTAATATATCTAAATAAGCCACTGAGGGCGAACATGTTTTCTGGGCTAAAAATAAACCGATGTCCAGTGCGCTGTATAACTTTAGATTCGGTGATCCATTTATTCACATTTCTGTAAAACATGTTTACTGTAAAGTTCTTCTACGAGACAGAGATAAGAGTAGCCTAAAGTTCTTGCATGGACCCCTATCAGCTGACTCTCCCACTGTGGCCTGGCTGTGCGATCCCCCGGTCTAATGTCATGTACAGCAGGGTGACGTTAAGCATCCTCAGCAGCAATCACAGCCGTGGTCAGCTCATCTTCCTCCGGCTGCTTTTCTTCGTGACAAGTTCACCATATCTTTCTCTCATTTATTTGCAGTGGCTTGCATAAGTGAATACACCCATTCTAAAGTTGACTAAAAAGATCTTAAAACATCTTTTGGAAATGGATGTTAACGCCTTAATAAAAGTAAAAGTCCAACCTTTAAGGACACCAATTTTCTTCGTGAATGAACATTGTGAATAAATAAATGTGTGTCAAGAATAGATCCGGGAATTTTAACTGTTCTTGGCGAAATGCAAACTTGTGTATTGGGACAGTACTTTGGCAACACGAGATGACGTTTCACAGGGACACAAGAACACAAGTCAATAGAAGATCACATATTGGAAAACGCCCATTTAGTTGGGAATAGGACAACCTAGCGGCGAGCGCAGCGCATGCCGCATACAATGTGAATGGGCCCTGACAGTGTGTGACTCCCTCTGGTGGATGTTGTGGAGTATTGTGTTGTCTTTGCTCCAAAGGTTTTTGTACAGAGTTTTGGTGTTTCCTGTCACTGTGGGCTGCAGAACACAGTAGTACACAGCAGAGTCAGACAGCTGAAGCTTCTGGATCTTCAGAGGAACTGATGTCTTGTTGACTGTAGCATAAATTCTTTCTTTCTGAAAGTCTTCAGCATCTTTTGCTCCAGAGGAGACGTGTACTATATACTTTAGAAAGCCATTTACTTCTTGTTTGTACCAGAACAAATAAGGATATGAAGCAGTCTCAAATGTACAGCCAAGAGTAGCTGTCTCTCCTTCAGTAGCAATGACATCTCCTGTTGGCTGGTTCACGCTGTCTTCTCCTTTACACTCTGGGGAAGAAGAGAACATGCAAAGAGAGAGGAATCAATGAAGGTGATTGATTTAAAGCAGAACAGTAGGTTTAAAGAGTAAATAATATGGATTTTCCCTTAGTGCTGTTTTTAAGTCAGAGAAAACCATATAGCCTACCATGTTATTTACAATGTATGAGATACCAACAGAAATTTTTGCCATTTTTTTTCATTAAAATACTCTTTTTATCTTACCAAAGAAAAGAGCAGCAATAATAATCCACAGCCAATGTTCCATCTCTACAACAAGGTTTAAATCAACAGGAGAAACTAGCTGATGTTCAACATTCAGTCTGAGAATTGTTCTCTTCACAGCAGCACTTATTATTGACTGAATGGTTGAACACAGTGCAGAAGTAGTGCACCTCCTACTTGATAATCCTCCACTACTGAAGTGGAGGTATAAAGTTGGAAAAAAGGCTTCCAGCAGTTTGTCAGTGCTTGTTTTGCATGTTTAAGAATGTTTCTTGGTTATGAAGTGACAGTTTAGTATATTTTGGTCCTCTGCAGCTATGAGAGGTCAAACTCAAAGATGGTGGAGTTGTTGGAGAAGCATCTGTTTTTATGAAATTCTTAAGTTTTAAAAAACTTTAAAAAAATTCTTTGGTTTCTGATGTCTGAAAATAATTACTACCACTGATTTAAAGAGTTGTGTTTCATAGATAGATAGATAGATAGGTAGATAGGTAGATCCCAAAAAATGGGAAATTACGGTGGTGTGTTACCTATTTGGGATGCAGTACATGTTGAACAATGGAAGAAGCTCATTGTGGCCTATCATCGGTCATCATGGTGTCTTGTGTTTGAACCATCATACAGTTGGTTTGTCATTGATGTGGATTTGCTGCTCATGTGAATCCTCCCACAGTGTTACATTAGCAGCTGTAACCACAGGGACTCTGATAAAACTGGAATAATCAGAATCCATCTGATATGAAGCTGTGGTTTGAATACCACTTCCCTCCTCTTTGAAGAGTAGTCAGATATGTGTGTTCAGGTTTTTGTACAGTCTCTTCTACACTTTGTATCACTGTGTTTCTAGAGCACAGTAGTAGAGACCTGTGTCTGCCAGGGTTAGTCTCTTTATGGTCAGTTCAGTTGTTTTCCCTGGTGTTTTGGATTCATAGCGCGGATCTGGGATATATTTATTATTACTACTAGCTTGTTTCCAGAGTATAAACTGAGGTGCCTGAAGGTCAGAATGATGTCTGTACCAGTAAAGTCTAGGACTATACGTTGTCTCATATTTGCATCTGAGTGTGACAGATTCTCCTTCTCTTTCACTGACTTCATCTTCTACAGGAGAGATTTTGTTTCCAGCTATTATTCCTGAAAAAGTAGAGAAAATGAAGTCATTAGACTAACATTGTTCATGAGGCTGAGAGGAGAAGACAGTGGAAAATGTTTCCTGTACATTGTTACTCTGGACAGAAACACCTCAACTGTTCAGAGATTTCTGCTCTGAACTGCAGTTTATATAAATCTTTAGAAAATAATAAAACCATGATGCTCTTTGTATTTTACCAAAAAGAGCAGCAAGAATAATCCACAGCCAATGTTCCATCTCTACAACAAGGTTTAAATCAACAGGAGAAACTAGCTGATGTTCAACATTCAGTCTGAGAATTGTTCTCTTCACAGCAGCATTTATTATTGACTGAATGGTTGAACACAGTGCAGAAGTAGTGCACCTCCTACTTGATAATGTCGCCCTCTATTGGAGGTACAAGGTTCAGTACAACAGTGTAGAAAAAAGTCTTCCAGCAGCTTGTCAGTGTGTCAGCTTGTGTTTTTGTACAGAGACTGTGGGTTTGCTGTCACTGTGGGCCTCACAGCACAGTAGTACAGAGCAGAGTCTGTCACTGCAGCAGAGGAGATCTGAAGATCCACACTATGCTTTTCTTCAGACAATTTAGCATAGAATCTTGTCAGAGATTCTGCTTGTTTTGTAAAGTACATCTCTGAGATGAATATGATGAACTCTGGTGGTTTTCCTGAATATTGTCGATACCAGAAGAAATAATCATTATCAGCTTGTTTTGAGTATCTGCAGGACAAAGTAACAGAGCTTCCTTCTAAACTGTTCTCTTCTTTCTCGACTGGAGTGAGTTCTTCACAGCTGACACCTAAAGGAAGAGAAAACTTTATTTCATGTTGGAAAAGACATAATGAATGATTCACATTCAGATGTTATTAGGATTAAACTTCTGCATGAACTTGTTCATGCTGCATAATCTAACATACCTGTGAGGATGGAAAAAAACAGAAGAGAAATCATACAATGCAGTGACAGCATGTTGAATAAAGGTAATGTTGCTGATTTGTGTATTGGAGTCTGTTGAATATAGAAGTTCCTCTCTCTTCTATAGTTCAGTAACAGCTCAGCTCCTCCCTGAGTCTCTGTCTCCTCGTAGCTCTATATTTTCACTTCTCTCAGTTACATTACTAAAGTAAAGGGATTCTAGACTATATCATATTGAAGTTTAACAGTGTGTGACTCCCTCTAGTGGATGTTGTGGAGTATTGTGTTGTCTTTGCTCCAAAGGTTTTTGTACAGAGTTTTGGTGTTTCCTGTCACTGTGGGCCTCAGAGCACAGTAGTACACAGCAGAGTCAGACAGCTGAAGCTTCTGGATATTCAGTGGAAAGGACTTATCCTTTATTGTAGCATCAACTCTCTCCTGCACTTTAGAATGTTCAGTTTTAACAGAGAAACGTTGCAGCAGCATCTTTGGGTAATCATTTTCTTCTTGTTTGTACCAGTACATAGTGGGAGTTCGGTCAGTCTCAAATGTACAGTCAATAGAAGCTGTCTCTCCTTCAGTAGTAATGACATCTCCTGTTGGCTGGGTCACTCTGTCTTCTCCTTTACACTCTGGGGAAGAAGAGAACATGCAGAGGAATAGATGAATCAATGAAGATGACTGATTAAAGGAGAACAATCAGTATTTTAAATAGTTACCTAGCCAGAGAGTCAGAATCAGGATGTTAGTCAGCCAGTGTTTCATGTCTGCAGTGAGAGGGGAGGAGAGAGAGGAAGATTATTGATACTCTGATGGATCTGGGCCTTCACATCATTGGTCCTTCCTCTTTATCATCTGTTGAGGACAGAGGTGGGACCAAGTCACTGTTTTGCAAGTCACAACTAAGTGTTATGTCTTTTCACTGAAGTCTCAAGTCAAGACAAGGATGTGACGAGTGAAGTTCTAAGTCAAGGTCCATTTCCTTAACTTTGTGTTTTGAGTCTTAAACAAGTACTAAAGCAATCTTCACCAAATGTAGACAATAGAGTTATAATAAATTAAATTTACCCAAATCATGAATGCCTGTTTAAACATTTATTCATTTTTTATACGATGTTTTTATCAAGTGCTAAAGAACTTATTAACTCTGACTCTGCACTCTCATACTTTCATAATGTTTTGTCTAAATTGTTTGTACCTGCTGCTCCTGTGCACTCTGCTGTGTTTGAGGAATTTAAGCCAGTTTCTCTGACTGTGCTTATTGAGGTAGTGCAACATATGAAACCTACCTACTCTCCCTTAGACATGGTTCCCACCAGGATGGTAAAGGAGGTTTTTAAAAGCACCATTGGGTCGAGTCTACTTACTTTTTTAAATTCTTGTCTTAATTTAGGTTCTGTCCCAGCTGCCTTTAAACATGCTGTGGTCAGGCCCCTACTTAAGAAGCTCTGTGTTTGAAAAGTTTCAATCTGGTTTCAGTTCACTTCACAGCACTGAGTCTGCACTGCTGAGAGTACACAATGATATTGTCTTGTCTGTAGATGCCAGGAATCCTGCTGTTTTAGTGCTCTTGGACCTCACAGTGGCTTTTCATACAGTGGACCATGCAGTTCTCCTCTCTCGCCTTGATCAAGGCTCGGCACTTAAATGGTTTAGCTCCTATATGGTAAATAGGAGCTTCTCTGTCATGATTGGTGACCTCTCCTTGTCAGCAGCTCCTCTCTCTTGTCTTGTACCTAGGGGTTTAATACTTGGCCCCATCCTGTTTTCCTTATATATGTTGCCTTTAGGGGCTATTATATATATTATAGGCAAGCACAACCTGTCATTTCATTGTTATGCAGATGATTTGCAAATTTATTTACCTTGTGGCTTTCACAAAACTTTCTTAATTTGAATGAAGATAAAACTGAGTGTATTATTTTCACTACTTCATGCATGCCAAACAGTCCAGCTTTGTGTTTGGGAGCTCTGGCTTCATACACTAAGCCAGCTGTCAAACATGTGGGGTGCTTTTTCCAGCTTCGTCTCCTGGCTAAAGTTAAGCCCTTCCTTAATTAACAGGCATGATCTAGAAAATGCTCTTATTAGTTCAAGGTTGGATTACTGTAATGCTCTTCATGTTGGTCTGAATCAAACTTCCATCTCATGAATTCAACTTGTGCAAAATGCTGCTGCTCGCTTTTTGAGAAATACATCTAGACGTGCACACATCACTCTCATTCTCTACACCCTACATTGGCTCCCTGTGCATTTTAGAAAAGATTAAAAGATTTAGTTTGTTTTAAATTCCTTAAGTGGCCTGTCCCCAGAGTATTTGTCCAAGACTTTGACCCTGTGTGGGCACAACCGGTCATTGCGGTCTTCAAATCAACTGGTTCTAGAAGACTCAAGATCAAGGTATAAACGGTGGGGTGATCTGACCCGAGACTCTGGATTCCATCTTTTTCATGAAGTTGTACTCAAAAGAAAAAAAGCACAAAAGAAATACTGCATATATTCAGTGAATTATGTACTCAATTTGATGGCACTGTTGTTCGATAACAGGAAGAGCTGAAGTGTGTAAATGTTCAGTGAGGAGCTGTAAAGTTTTTGTACAGAGACTGTGGGTTTCCTGTAGCTGTGGGCCTCACAGCACAGTAGTACACAGCAGAGTCTGTCACTGCAGCAGAGGAGATCTGAAGAATAATTTTGGTTTTATCCTCACTCACTGAAACCGACGGTCCAGAGTTTGTTAGATTTTGCGTTCCCAAGTGAATAATGAGGAACTCTGGTGGTTTTCCTGGATATTGTTGAAGTCTGGCTATCAGCAGACCAAGCTCAATAATTTAAGATTGAGCATTAGTCTGGGGAGTCTGCATGGTATTTTCTACTGCACAAGAGACGTGATCAAAGGGCATAGTTCAAATGACTCAGTATGCAATTGGACAGTCCTTCAACCAATCAGACCAACGATCCGGGTGACGTAGCAGCGACTGCGGCATCAACGGGTTGCTACACTTCGGTGGCCGCCATGTTGAATGTAAACAAAAAGCTGCTTGGTCGCTTCTCTATCGTCATCATGTTAAACCCACCAATAGCGCGCCAGGTGGATGAGCCAGTTTGTGATTGGTCCCCGCATATTCGTAAAGGAAGCAGGTTGGAAAATGTATGTAATTTCCAACCTGAGCTGCAGGGTGAAATTAAATCACCGGCAGGTTGGGTTTACCCAGTCTAGTGTTTCCTGTCACTCTGGGCTGCAAAGCACAGTAGTAGACAGCAGACTGTCACTTCAGTAGAGAGGATATTCAGATTGGTTTTGTATCAGTGATCAGGAGAAGGAAATGAGGAGCTGATCCAGGATCCTGTCGATACCACACGAGATTATCAGCTTTAACTGCATAGGTACAGGACAGAGTAACACTAGGGCCTTCTGATGAAAACACTTCAGAACTGCTGGCAGTAATATAACGACTCTCAGGTGCTTTTGACTGATTTGCCAGGGTGTGGCCTCCCCACCTGTAGCCAACACCAATCTCCTCCTTGTATTTAATATTTGCATTTGCGTGAAGTGGCAGCTTCATCGGACAAAGACAAAGGAGTCTACGCAGGAGTCTTCGTGGGAGGCTAAGTGGGAAGTTAAGTGGGCTTGATATCTCATATCTCACTTACACTGCTCGGTGTCTTTATCCGGAAATGGGCTGCTTCTCCATTCCTGTCCGTGTTTCTTCTCGGAGATACTACAAACCACGCATTAGCTCGCAACCCCAACTCTCTTACCTATCCCACCCGTTCCACACATACTCAACACCTTGTTGCAGGTGGCCTGTGGAACTGCCAGTCTGCCACTCGCAAGACTGAGTTCATCTCTGGCCTTGCCAGCCTGAAATCCCTTGACTTCCTTGCTCTCACTGAGACCTGGATTACACCAACCAACACATCCACCCCTGCGGCTCTCTCTTCTGCCTACTTTTTCACCCACACACCCAGACCCACTGGGAGAGGCGGGGGGACAGGCCTACTCATTAACCCCAAGTGGAGATTTTCTCTCTACCCACTGCCACATTTCATTCCACTCTCTTTTGAACTTTATGCTGTCACCATAACGCATCCGGTACAACTAGTCATCATTGTTATCTACCGTCCACCAGGTCCTCTGGGTGAGTTTCTGGAGGAGCTGGATGTCCTTCTTTCAAAGATCCCTGAAACTGGTCCTCTGCTGGTACTTCTGGGCGACTTCAACATCCAGACAGAGAAGTCAGTTGCCTTTCTTCACCTTCTTTTTTCTTTTGCCCTCTCACTCTCTCCTTCACCACCCACTCACAAAGCTGGCAACCACGTAGATCTTATATTCACCAAAAACTGCTCTACATCCAACCTCACTGTTA
Organism: Perca flavescens; assembly: GCF_004354835.1. Lineage (NCBI taxonomy): Eukaryota > Metazoa > Chordata > Actinopteri > Perciformes > Percidae > Perca > Perca flavescens. The sequence continues at coordinate 34,485,131 of NC_041342.1, forward strand.
CTCCACTCCATACCTCAGACCATTTCTTCATCTCTTACTCTCTCCCACTCTCCCAAGCTCACAACCATATCGCAAGAGACACCATACCTGTCCGCCCTAATATTTGTTCACTCTCTCCTTCTTCTCCGGCGGCATGTACTTTATCAACCCTCCCTCCATCTGACTCTTTCTTACTCATGCCTCCCATCGCTGCCACTGACACTCTCCTCTCTACTCTATCCTCCTCTCTCGACTCTCTCTGCCCTCTTACTTCACGACAGGCTCGCAAGTCCTCCCCAGCGCCGTGGTTATCTGACTCAGTACGTGCTGAAAGATCAACCATACGGGCAGAGGAAAGGAAATGGCAGAAATCTAAACACCCAGATGATCTGCTTACCTATCTGTCTCTTTCCTCCTTCGCTGCCTCTATTTCTGCAGCAAAAAGCTCTTTTTATCAAACCAAAATTGAATCCTCTTTCTCAAACCCCAAAAAACTTTTTTCCATCTTCTCTAAGCTGCTAGATTCCCCCAGTCCACCTCCTCCCTTCTACCAACCCACTTTGTCAACTATTTTGTAAAAAAGATAGATGACATACGCTCTTCATTCTCCACCACACCTTCTGAAATCACCTTACCATCCATCACATCCAGTACTCTTTCCTATTTCACCCCTATATCTCCAAATCAAATCCATACATTGATTACCTCCGCCCACCCAACCACCTGCCCCCTGGATCCAATCCCTTCTCACCTTCTCCAGTCCATTGCTCTTGACCTCCTTCCTTTCCTCACTCATCTCATTAACATCTCCTTTTCAACTGGCTGTTTCCCCGACGCTCTCAAAGAGGCAAGAGTGACCCCACTACTCAAAAAACCAACATTCATAATCAACTCTCTACCTATCTCCACCAGAACAACCTTCTTGATCCCCACCAGTCTGGCTTCAAGGCTGGTCACTCAACAGAAACTGTCACTGAGCAGCATCACATCGCTAGAACAACCTCTCTCTCTTCCATCATCTTGTTTCTGGACCTTTCTGCTGCCTTTGACAGAATGAACCACCAGATCCTCATTTTGACACTCGAGAATCTGGGTGTCTCAGACTCTGCGCTCTCATTGCTCACATCTTACTTGGAAGACCGAACCTACCAGGTAACTTGGAGAGGATCTAGCTCAGATCCTTGCCCACTCAAAACTGGGGTTCCTCAGGGATCAGTCCTGGGTCCCCTCTTCTTCTCTCTGTACACCAACTCTCTCGGGTCTGTCCTTCAGTCGCATGGCTTTTCTTATCACAGCTACGCAGATGACACCCAACTAATTCTCTCCTTTCCTGAGTCTGAAACTCAAGTAGCAGCACGTATCTCGGCCTGTCTGACTGACCTCTCTTCTTGGATGTCCACACACCATCTGAAACTCTGCCTTGACAAGACTGAGCTCCTTTTCCTTCCAGGGAAAGGCTCTCGTACCCAAGACCTGACTATAACATTTGACAACTCTGTGGTAGTCCCCACCCAGACTGCTAAAAACCTGGGTGTGACACTTGACGACCGACTCTCCTTCACTGCTAACATTGCTGCAACGACCCGATCGTGTAGATACATGCTACATAACGTCAGAAGGATATGTCCCCTTCTAACACAGAAGGCAGCTCAGGTTCTGGTTCAGTCTCTAGTTATCTCACGTCTAGAGTACTGCAACTCCCTCCTGATTGGCCGGCCTGCATGTGGCATCCGACCCCTGCAGCTCATTCAGAACGCAGCAGCTCGACTTGTCTTCAACCTCCCCAAGTTCTCTCACACTACACCGCTCCTCCGCTCTCTTCACTGGTTACCAATTGCTGCCCGCATCCGCTTCAAGACACTAGTACTTACATACAGGGCCACGAACGGATCAGCCCCAGCTTACATCCAGAACATGGTCAAACCCTATACCGCAACCTGCTCACTTCGCTCTGCATCAGCCAAACTGCTTGCTGCCCACTCACAGCGAGGGAGAACTAATCACTCAACGAAATCCCGACTGTTCACTGTCCTGGCTCCCAAATGGTGGAACGAGCTCCCCATCGACATCAGGATGGCCGAAAGCCTACACATCTTCCGCCGAAGGCTAAAAAGACATCTCTTCCGACTACACCTTGGATGAAAAAATAAATAAAATCCTGCTCATTGTGGGCTGCAGAGAACAGTAGTACACAGCAGAGTTGAACTGAACAGATTTTAACCTGGAATTGTGTGTAGATGAAAATCTCTCCCTGAACTCGTCTGGTGTGTTCCCTTCATCCCCTTGAACACGGCTCAGAATGAATTTGGGTCTGTTGTTTCCATCCTGTTTGTACCAGAAGAGATAATTATTAGTTGAACTGCTGTTATATTGACAGCCAAGTGTTACTGCCTCTCCTTCAGTAGCAGTCACATCTCCTTCTGGTTGCAGCACGTTGTCTTTTTGTGCTCTGCATTCTGTAAAACGGCAACAACCAGAATCAGTGTGCTGTTACAGAATCATATCAATGTTGGATTGATATCAAAGAAACAGAGTTGTGTTCATACCAAGGCTCATAGCAGCCAGCAACACTGAGATGAACAGAGGCTTCATATCTGCAGTGTGGAGTAACTCTGAGCTACAGCAAGTATAAAGAAGGCTGTGATCTCTCTGTTTAGTCTTCATCAACACTAAGGTGGTGGATTAGAAGGAGGAACCTGATCACAGCCCTGGGTCATTCCCCCTACGGACAACTGTACACCTAACACATGTTGTGCCTCTGTCGTTTCCTAGTGTAACTTGTCTTGTATGAACCGATCTTTGTAGTTTTCAGCTGACATGGTTCCTGTTTTACAGCTGCTGCAGATTCACTTTGTTCTCTAACGATAAAAGGCGGTAATTGTAGTGAAACTGTACATGCCTTTTTAGTATCTATTTCTAGAAAGTTTGAAAGTAAACTGAGACTTAATATTTCAGCATGTTAAGTTTTATGAATTTTTCAGAATGTTTCTTGAATGGAAAGTGATAGTTTAGTATATTTTGGTCATCTGCAGCCGTTTGAGGTCAAATTTAAAGATGAGTTTAAAGAGTTGTTAGGAAAGCTTCTGTTTTCATTGAACATAAACTACCAATGATTTAAGAGTTGTATCAGTTAATGTATCAGTATCTATTTGGGATGCAGATCAACATGTATAACAATGGCCCACATGGTATGAAGAGGATTTAGTAGGTAAGTCAGTGTCCATTTATTTGTTGTCATGTTGTCTTGTGTTTGAACCATCATACAGTTGGTTTGTCATTGATGTGGATTTGCTGCTCTTGTGAATCCTCCCACAGTGTTACATTAGCAGCTGTAACCACAGGGACTCTGATAAAACTGGAATAATCAGAATCCATCTGATATGAAGCTGTGGTTTGAATACCACTTCCCTCCTCTTTGAAGAGTAGTCAGATATCTGTGTTCAGGTTTTTGTACAGCCTCTTCTACACTTTGTATCATTGTGTTTCTAGAGCACAGTAGTAGAGACCTGTGTCTGCCAGGGTTAGTGTCTTTATGGTCAGTTCAGTTGTTTTATCTGATGTTTTGGATTCGTATCGCACATCTGGGATGTAATTATTTTCGTAGCCTTTTTCTCCTTTCCAGAGTATAAACTGAGGTGCCTGAATGTCAGAATTATGTCTGTACCAGTGGAGTGTAATATATTCTTCAGTAGTCTCATAGTCACATCTGAGTGAGACAGATTCTCCTTCTCTTTTACTGACTTCATCTTCTACAGGATATATTTTGTTTCCAGCTATTAATTCTGGAAAAGGAAAGAAAATGAAGCTATTAGACTAACATTGTTCATGAGTCTGAGAGGAGAAGACAGTGTAAAATGTCAACTGTACATTGTTACTCTGGACAGAAACAGCTCAACGGTTCAGAGATTTCTGCTCTGAACTGCAGTTTATATAAATATATAGAAAATAATAAAACCATGATGCTCTTTGTATCTTACCAAAGAAAAGAGCAGCAAGAATAATCCACAGCCAATGTTCCATCTCTACAACAAGGTTTAAATCAACAGGAGAAACTAGCTGATGTTCAACATTCAGTCTGAGAATTGTTCTCTTCACAGCAGCACTTATTATTGACTGAATGGTTGAACACAGTGCAGAAGTAGTGCACCGCCTACTTTATAATGTCGCCCTCTAGTGGAGGTACAAAGTTGAAAGTCTTCCAGCAGCTTGTCAGTGTGTCAGTTTGTGTTTTTGTACAGAGACTTTGGGTTAGCTGTCACTGTGGGCTTCACAGCACAGTAGTACAGAGCTAGCCTCATGAGACCGTCCTGATCTCGTGAGCTCCAGTTTTCCACTCGCAGATCAGTCTGGCATCTTGAGGTAGAGAAAATTTGGAGCCGTTTGCTAAACGACCGACTAATCAGCGTTGGTTTTGAGGCGGGTTTAGGTGTGACGCTGGTTGGTGTGTAACGGCCATTAACATGGCGGCTTACAAGGATGAGATGAGCGTAGCTATCGTGCAAGTTTTATCCAAATTAGAAAGTATTCCTTCATTGAAAGAAGAGCAAAAAACGGCACTGGAGGCTTTTCTCTGAGGAAAAGATGTTTTTGCTCTTCTCCCGACTGGTTTCGGCAAGAGTTTGATATATCAACTGGCTCCGCTAGTTGTGAAGAAAATGGTAAAGGTACGTCATACACTTCGTTGATCAGATTGGTTCATTTGGCGCGTCTATCGCCAACATAGGTGGTGATAGACAGTTGGTTTATCCAGTCAGCAAACCAGTATTTTCGCCCTTTCCCAAAAGTTCTCCAACGGAAAGTTCACCGATGGATAGGCCGAGCAAATGCGAAGCGATCCATCTGGTGGAGTCAGGTTAGTACAGAGCGGAGTCTGTCACTGCAGCAGAGGAGATCTGCAGATCCATTTTGGTTTTATCCTCACTTACTGAAACACAGTCCAGAGTTTGTATTTTGCATTATTTTTCCTGATACCAGATGAGAGATGATGAACTCTGATGGTTTTCCTGAATATTGTTGATACCAGAAGAAATCATTTGTTATCAGTTTGTTTGGAGTATCTGTGGGACAGAGTAACAGAGCTTCCTTCTAAACTGTTCTCTTCTTTCTCGACTGGAGTGAGTTCTTCACAGCTGATACCTAAATGAAGAGATATTTTCTCATAGCATTTTATAAAAATCATTGATTCAACAGATTAAAAAAATATTGAAATTAAAGTTTTCCTCAATGCAGAATCTAACAAACCTGTTAGTATGACGAGAAACATCCGATAAAACGCACAATGCTGCAGTGACAGCATGTTGAATAAAGGTAATGTTGATGGTTTGTGTATTGAACTCTGTTGAATATAGAAGTTCCTCTCTCCTCTTAGCTCTGTATCTTCACCTCTCTGTTATGCTTCCGCCGGTTAACAGACTGGTGGCAATATTTTGTAACATTTTGTTGTTGATCCTTCTAAAACAAGAATTACATAAAATTAGATGCGATGATTGAATGCTTGGATCACCTTTTCAGGGTTTACAAACACAAGACGGATGAAGTTGAAGTTGAAACAACATAATTTCATTACTAAATATCTTAGTATAGTTTAATTTGAACTGATTCACAGAATTTTGGGTTACAGTGTAAACACACGCCAAGTGGCACTTTCTAAAGCTGCGAGGCAACGTGTTATTGCGAGGCTAAGGTTGGGTTTAGGAAACGTCACATGCGGGTTGGGTTTAGTAAAAGAAGAAAATGACAATTGAGTTTAGGGAACGTGACGCGCAGGACAGGATCCCTGGTCTCTTGGGTGGAAGTCCTATGTTGTTTGACCCGTCGTTCAGCCCAACCAACCTCCCTACGTGGATTTTCGCCCTTTCATACTACTCGCTACAGTGTTAATTCATACGCATTTGCAAGGTAATGTAAGTCAATGGAGGCCAAACAGCATTGATAAACATGCTAAAAAGCGAATATGCGTCTTGATAACATGCCAATAATGGCATACAAATTGGCACGTTATACATACGCCCAGGGCAGCTGATCTTAGATGGGCCCCCCCGCACCCAGATCTCTTCTTTTCCCTTGTTCTTCCTCTCCTCTTCCTCTCTTGTTCCTCTCCTCTGCTGTTCCTCTCCTCTGCTCATCTTTTCCTCTCCTCTGCTCTTCCTCACCTCTCTTCTCCTCTCCTCACATCTCTCTCTGCAAAAGACAAGTGACAGGCATTGACAATAATGGTTAACATTAACAAACTACACATAAGCTATTGCCAAATACACTCTTCATATGTATTGGAATTCTGACACTAGCAGCAAATAAATTAATTTTTACTATTGTATTTTAGGCTACTGCTGGTGTGACATGTTTAGATTTGAACTCCAAATGCCATGCGCCAAACTTTCCTTGTGGCAAAATCATCCATGATGTCTTTAAAGTCAAGTTTCTTGGCAAGTTGACGCTTTATGGAGAGCATTGCCAAACCATTGAGCCTCTCCTGGAACATGTTATAGCACAGATAGTTTTTTTAATTATCTTCATTTTACTGAAGGCCCACTCACCTCCAGCCACAGTCACAGGCAGAGACAGGAAAATATGCAGTACGACACAGGTCTCCATAAATGCTCTGTAGTCCCATTGTGCATATGGCATTAAGTAGGTCCAGAGATCCAAGACTGTCTTCAAAAGTTGCACTATATATATTTTCTAAGTGCTGAATTTGGTCTTCAAGGGACCCTGTGAGGTCATTCTTATATTTCTCAGAGAGCTTTGAGCATGATGCACTGATGCTGTCCTGTGGCATATCTCTGAATTTCCACAGGACGCAGAACTCGTCACATATCTGCTGCATTGATGAGAACCGGACATGTAGTTGAGAGATTATGCTATCCATTGCAACCTGAAACACTCTATCTCTGAATAGGGTCTCTGGGCTTCTGCTCCTCTGTCCCTTCCTTTTCTGACTCATCAAAGAAACGCTTTCTCTTTCTCTGTCTCATTTCTAACTGGGATTTAATACCCATGGACGTGGCAACAGCAGCTGCCTCTGTCAGAAAACTATCCCATGATGCACACATGCAGGCAATCTCCTCCTCCAGTTCCTTTTATATTGACAGCTTGCACAGCAAGTGAGATGGCTGAGGACTGGCTGGTAAGGTTTCTATCCTCTATGCATTGTAACACCTTGACCCAAAAAGTGAGGAGCAAAGCTGACTGAAAGTAGGTCTTTAGACCCTGTACTTCAGCTTTGGCTTCACTGGTAAGGTTACCTGTAGTGGTAAAGGTGTCTAATGCCTGGATCACACCAGGCAAATGTTTTGCCACTGGGCGCACTGCCTCTATCCGCGCACTCCATTGTGTGTCAGACAAGCTGTACAGAGAACAACCCAAAACTCTTCAGTTAGGGCTGCCACTGAATAGTTTGTACAGCTGATTGACGAAGCCAAAGAATGTCTATTTCTGGGCAGGCCCGGGCTGCATGGACACCAACTAGGTTTAACGTGTGAGATGCACATGGTGAGTATGTGGCCAAGGGATTTTTATTCAATATGTGACCTTGCACCCCTCTCACTTTTCCTGCCATGTTAGCTCAATTATCATAGCACTGACCCCTTCAATCAGCTATATCTATCCCATGTTCACCTAGTGATTGTTCCACCATTGTGGTGATTTCCTCTCCTGTCTTTTTTGAAAAGTCCTTAAATTCAACGTTCGTTTATTTCCCATCCACCCTCGGGGGAAGTTTGACTGACATACCTCAGCAACAGTACATTTTGCTCCAAGTTTGACACATCAGGGGTTGCATCACACATTATGGAATAGAATGTTGTTTCTTGCCTTTCCCTCAAAATAGTGTTTAGGACACGCTGAGCACAAAGTTCAATAAATTTGTTTTGGCTGTCAGGTGAAAGGTAATGAACTTGGAGTCTCTTTCCACCAGCAACAATGGTGCTCTCTAATGTTTTGTAGATGGTCATTTAGGATACTGTCATACTTTGCCAACAGTTCAATTATGCCAAGAACATTTCCATTGTCTGGCTCATCTAGTGTATTTGTGCTGCCCCTGAATGACAGATTCCTGAAGGCTAAGTACAGTTTTACATCCAGAAGATTTCTGTCTCCATCAACTTTTGTTGTTTGCTGTCAATTCCAGTCTGTAGGACAGAATGTTGTAGGTTCTTCCATTTCCAATAACAATGTTTGTGTGCACGGTTTCTTTCATGGTCTGGAAATCTCTCCTAAAACTTTTTGAATTTTATATTCAATATTTTCATCCCATCTGTGGAATTTAGTGCACTAATTGACTTTTTCTCTACTTCAAAGGAGAACAACAAGCATGGTAGGCAAAATAAGGCCTTTTTTTGAGCTGCTATATAATATCCAGTCCCTTTTCAATTGTTTTCCCTTCCATTGTGGGATGTGGAATATGTCAAATAGTTTTCATAATCAGTCTCTGATCCACATGCTCAGACTCTCCAACGGGGCAGCAGGCCCCTCCCACATTACTGTGACTCTCTCTCTCTCTCTCTTCTCTCTCACTGGTAGCCTGTCCCTCCGTTGCGTGGCAGCCTCCCGCATCACTCTCTCTGTCACCTGACTGCAGCTGGATCTCTCTCCTCTTTGTCTCATCCTCTCTGATGGAGCTACCAAACTCAACTGTTTCTGTCAAAGATAATGTGTTGTGTCAGGCTTTATACAAGCTGATTCAGATTCACTTCATTAGCTATTTGCAGTGTAACCCGCATTGGAAAAAATGTGCAAGTAGCTCAAAGTGCAAAGTCAACACATACGAAGACACAACATAAAAACAGACAAACAAAGCCACATGAAACCTAAATATTATAAATATATCATAAATTTAAAGTGCCTAGTTTAAGGTGCTTTGTTCAAAGCAATCACAGCTTGTGGAAAGAAACTGTTTAAATGATGATCAGTAGAACATTTGGCAGAACGATACCTTCTCCCTGAGGGAAGCATCTCAAAGAAAGCCCCTGCTGGATGGCCTGAGGCATCATTAGCCAGTTGCAAAGCTCGATTCAAAAGTCTAGCTTTATATGTGAACTCCAGGAGCGGTAAAGAAGATTTCCCCACCAAAATGCTCGTTTAAACGCGGAATAAAAAGTGAGACTGCAATATGACTTTTTGAAATGACAGAGTTGAAATAGAGCTCTGTTGGATGTCAGGGGATTTGCTTTTACAATCAGTTATGAGGTATTGTTCATGAACATAATATCGCACAGCACCTCATTATCATCAGTTATTGTTGAATAACACTTTTCCTTTCATCTTTAGTGCTTCATTTTCTGTTATTGTCACCTCTACAAAGAATCTACTCTGTATTATAACATACTATTCAACATTTAACAGTGTGTGACTTCCTCTGGTGGATGTTGTGGAGTATTATGTTGTCTTTGCTCCAAAGGTTTTTGTACAGAGTTTTGGTGTTTCCTGTCACTGTGGGCTGCAGAGCACAGTAGTACACAGCAGAGTCAGACAGCTGAAGCTTCTGGATCTTCAGAGGAACTGACTTATCCTTGATTGTTGCATCAATTCTCTCTTGCGCTTTAGAATTGTCAGTTTTTACAGAGAAACGTTGCAGCAGCATCTTTGGGTAATCATTTTCTTCTTGTTTGTACCAGTACAAAGTGGGAGTTGGGATACTGGTCTCAAATGTACAGTCAAGAGTAACTGTCTCTCCTTCAGTAGTAATGACATCTCTTTTTGGCTGGTTCACTCTGTCATCTCCTTTACACTCTGGGGAAGAAGAGAACATGCAAAGATAGAGAGGAATCAATGAAGATGATTTAAAGCAAAACCATAGGTTTGAAGAGTAAATAATATGGATTTTCCTTTACTGCTGTTTTATGTCAGAGAAAACCATATAACGTGTTATTTAGAATATATGAGATACCAACAAAAATTATCTGTTTTGCTTTTTTGTGCATTAAAACACTCTTTGCACTTTACCAAAGAAAAGAGCAGCAAGAATAATCCACAGCCAATGTTCCATCTCTACAACAAGGTTTAAATCAACAGGAGAAACTAGCTGATGTTCAACATTCAGTCTGAGAATTGTTCTCTTCACAGCAGCACTTATTATTGACTGAATGGTTGAACACAGTGCAGAAGTAGTGCACCTCCTACTTGATAATGTCTCCCTCTAGTGGAGGTACAAAGTTCAGTACAACAGTGTAGAAAAAAGTCTTCCAGCAGCTTGTCAGTGTGTCAGCTTGTGTTTTTGTACAGAGACTGTGGGTTTGCTGTCACTGTGGGCCTCACAGCACAGTAGTACAGAGCAGAGTCTGTCACTGCAGCAGAGGAGATCTGGAGATACGTTTTGGTTTTATCCTCACTCACTGAAACAGACCGTCCAGAGTTTGTTTCATTTTGCGATCCCAAATGAAAGATGATGAACTCTGGTGGTTTTCCTGGATATTGTCGATACCAGAAGAAATAATCATTATATCCAGCTTGTTTGGAGTATCTGTAGGACAGAGTAACAGAGCTGCCTTCTAAACTGTTCTCTTCTTTCTCTATTGGAGTGAGTTCTTCACAGCTGATACCTAAATGAAGAGACAGCTCTGTTATTTCATGTGGTAAAAGACTTAAACAATTATTCACAATCAGATTTTATTAGGATTACATTTTTTAAGCTTCATAGTCCAACATAATGTACCTGTGAGGATGGAGATAAACATCAGAGAAAAAACACAATGCTGCAGTGACAGCATGTTGAATAAAGGTAATGTTGATGGTTTGTGTATTGATCTCTGTTGAATATAGAAGTTCCTCTCTCTTCTATAGTTCAGTAACAGCTCAGCTCCTCCCTGAGTCTCTCCGTCTCCTCGTAGCTCTGTAATTTCACTTCTCTCAGTACACTTCTAAGGTAAATTGATTCTAGACTACATCATGAAAAATGTATAGTTTAACAGTGTATGACTCCCTCTGGTGGATGTTGTGGAGTATTGTGTTGTCTTTCCTCCAAAGGTTTTTGTACAGAGTTTTGGTGTTTCCTGTCACTGTGGGCTTCACAGCACAGTAGTACACAGCAGAGTCTGTCACTGCAGCAGAGGAGATCTGAAGAATAATGTTGGTTTTATCCTCACTTACATGAACAGACAGTCCAGATTTTGTTTCATTTTGTGTTCCCAAGTGAAAGATGAGGAACTCTGGTGGTTTTCCTGGATGTTGTCGATACCAGAAGAATCGATCACTACCAGTTGCTTGTTTGGAGTATCTGTAGGACAGAGTAACAAAGCTGCCTTCTAAACTGTTCTCTTCTTTCTCTACTGGAGTGAGTTCATCACAGCTGACACCTAAAGGAAGAGAAAACTTTATTTTATGTTGTAAAAGACATAATGAATGATTCATATTCAGATTTTATTAGGATTAAACTTCTGCATAAACGTTTCCATGCTGCATAGTCTAACATACCTGTTAGAATGTAAAGAAACATCAGAGAAAACACACAATGCTGCAGTGACAGCATGTTGAATAAAGGTAATGTTGATGGTTTGTGTATTGATCTCTGTTGAATATAGAAGTTCCTCTCTCTTCTATAGTTCAGTAACAGCTCAGCTCCTCCCTGTCTCTTGGTCTCCTCATAGCTCTGTATTTTGACTTCTGTCAATTCCTCTACTAAGGTAAAGTGATTCTAGACTACAACATATTGAAGTTTAACAGTGTGTGACTCCCTCTAGTGGATGTTGTGGAGTATTGTGTTGTCTTTGCTCTTTGTACAGAGTTTTTGCGTTTCCGTCACTGTGGGTTGCAGAGCACAGTAGTACACAGCAGAGTCAGACATCTGAAGCTTCTGGATCTTCAGAGGAACTGACTTATCCTTGATTGTTGCATCAACTCTCTCTTGGTCTTTGGAATTGTCAGATTTTACAGAGAAACGTTGCAGCATAATCTTTGGGTAATCATTTATCTTGTTTGTACCAGAACAATGTGGGACTTGGCAAAGTTGTCTCAAATTTACAGCCAAAAGTAACCATCTTTCCATCAGTAGTCTTCTATCTAACGTGAACAATCAAAAGGTTTAAATAGTTACCTAGCCAGAGAGTCAGAATCAGGATGTTAGTCAGCCAGTGTTTCATGTCTGCAGTGAGAGTTGAGGAGAGAGAGGAAGAGCATTGATACTCTGATGGATCTGGGCCTTCACATCATTGGTCCTTCCTCTTTGTCATCTGTTGAGGGCAGAGGTGGGACCAAGTCACTGTTTTTCAAGTCATATTAAGTTTCAGGTCATTTCACTTAAGTCCCAAGTCAAGACAAGGATGTGAAGAGTGAAGTCCTAAGTCAAGTTCCAATTCCTTAACTTTGTGTTTCGAGTCCTAAGTCATGAAGCAATCATCACCAAATGTAGACAACAGAATTATAATGAATTAAATTTAACCAAATCATGAATGCCTTTTCAAACATGTATTCATTTTTATACCATGTTTTTATCAAGTGCTACTGAACTTACTAACTCTGACTCTGCACTCTCATACTTTCATAATGTTTTATATCTAAATTGTTTGTACCTGCTGCTCCTGTGCACTTTGCTGTGTTTGAGGAATTTAAGAAAGTTTCTCTGACTGTGTTTACTGAGGTAGTGCAACATATGAAACCTACCTACTGTCCCTCAGACATGGTTCCCACCAGGATGGTGAAGGAGGTTTTTAATAGCACCATTGGGTCGAGTCTACTTACTTTTTATAAAATTCTTGTCTTAGTTTAGGTTCTGACCCAGCTGCCTTTAAACATGCTGTGGTCAGGCCCCTACTTAAGAAGCCTAATCTTGATCCCACAGTGTTGTCCAATTTTAGACCAGTCTCTTATCTGCCTTTTCTTTCAAAGGTTTTGGAAAAAGTTGTTTTCATACAGTTACAAACCTTTTTACAACAGAGTTCTCTGTTTGAAAAGTTTCAATCTGGTTTCAGATCACGTCACAGTGGCTATTGATACAATGGACCACGCAGTCCTCCTCTCTCGCCTTGATCAAGGCTCGGCACTTAAATGGTTTAGATCCTATATGGCAAATAGGAGCTTCTCTGTCATGATAGGTGACCTCTCCTCGTCACCAGCTCATCTCTCTTGTGGGGTACCTCAGGGTTCAATACTTGGCCCCATCCTGTTTTCCTTATATATGTTGCCTTTAGGGGCTATTATATATATATTATAGGCAAGCACAACCTGTCATTTCATTGTTATGCAGATGGTCAGAGATGGCAAAAGTACTCACTTCCCGTAATCAAGTAGAAGTAGAAGTACTGATTTAACTTCTTTACTCAAGTAAAAGTAACAAAGTACAGGCTTGGAAATTTACTTAGCCTTGCGAATGAACACAATTTTTTATGAAAAGTTGCCTGGACCACACAAATCTAACTAGAGTGGTAGCTGAGAAACTTCAGTGGACTCTTTTTATGCCATTGCCTACATTTTAAATGGATGTCTGCCAATTGGCAACATGACATATATGATTATTGTGACAGAGACTGACAGATCCAGTTTCTCTTTTTTAATCTTCCCCTTAACATTTAAAGGAATCTACGTGTGTGTGTGTGTGTGTGTGTGTGTGTGTGTGTGTGTGTGTGTGTGTGTGTGTGTGTGTGTGTGTGTGTGTGTGTGTGTGTGTGTGTGTGTGTGTGTGTGTGTGTGTGTGTGTGTGTGTGTGTGTGTTTTCAAATATGGCTTCTGGAATGAAAATAAAGGATTCAATATGAATTACTAAACAGACAACAAACATCCATACTACTAGTGCTAACGTTACCACCATCAAGCCACAATGAATTGCTGCAAATGAATGCCGCCGAATCTGTCGAGTCGTTGCATCAAGTGCAACGTACAGTATATTCCCATCCAATTACATCCAATTAGATTGAATTTCGTATTGATGACATGAAAAATAATAACAATAACTCCAGTGAAATTATTTGAAACTTGTTAGTGAGGACTAGATTAGGACCGTATTTAAAGCTGATTCTGGTTTCCAACTTTGCCCCAGGTGTGTCTAAAACACGGACGGAGACAACTTCTCTCTTTTGATGCTTTAATAAGATCAAGCAACGTGCAACCTAGCTAACAGGTTAAGTTTGCAAGAGCTATAGACCAATACAACAACAGGCTTAAATGAACTGACAACATAAGTTATAAGACTTACAGTTCTCAAGGACACACACACACAATCTCAACTGATTTATCCTCTTTTCTCTCACTTTTTTCTCCGTGTGGCTCGCGATGTGAGGTGCATGTCCACGCTATTTTCCGACTTGCACTCACAATCACTCCTGATAGACGACCTTTTGTACAAAACTAAAGTAACGAGCCAGTTTTCTAAAATGTAAGGAGTAGAAAGTACCGATATTCTTGTTAAAATGTAAGGAGTAAAAGTAAAAAGTCGCCACAAAAATAAATATTAAACTAAAAATATCTAAAAAATCTACTTGAGTACTGTAACGAAGTATTTTTACTTCGTTACTTCCCATCTCTGCAGATGGTTTGCAAATGTGTTTGCCTTTGAAACCGAATGACAGTGTCACACTACACTACCTGTTTAGTTATATTAAAGATATTAAGTTGTGGCTTTCACAAAACTTTCTTAATTTGAATGAAGTTCATCTTCAGTAAGTCATGCATGCCAAATGGTCCAGCTTTGAGTTTGGGAGCTCTGGCTTCATACACTAAGTCAACTGTCAAAAATGTTGGGGTTGCTCAGCATGAAATTTGATAAGCAGATCAGCAATGTTGTCAGAATGAGCTTTTTCCAGCTTCCTCTCCTGGCTAAAGTTAAGCCCTTCCTTAACAGGCATGATCTAGAAATAGCTCCTCCCTGAGTCTCTCTGTCTCCTCGTAGCTCTGTATGTTCACTTCTCTCTCTCTCTTACACATCTAAGGTAAAGTGATTCTAAATTACATCATATTGAAGTTTAACAGTGTGTGACTCCCTCTGGTGGATGTTGTGGAGTTTTGTGTTGTCTTTGCTCCAAAGGTTTTTGTACAGAGTTTTGGTGTTTCCTGTCACTGTGGGCCTCACAGCACAGTAGTACACAGCAGAGTCAGACACCTTAGCTGAAGGGATGTTCATATAGATTTGTTTGTCCTCCACTTTAATCTTCAATCCAGGTATTACATTATTGTTGATTCCTTCTTCTCCTGAAGCAGAGTGGGAGATGAGGAACTCTGGTGGTTTTCCTGGAAATTGTCGGTACCAGAAGAAATAATCACCCAATGACATTTCCAAATATTTGTAGGACAGAGTAACAGAGCTGCCTTCTAAACTGTTGTCTTCTTTCTCTACTGGAGTGAGTTCTTCAAAACTGAGACCTAAAGGAAGAAATAACTGTACTGTGTATAAATATACCTGTTAGAATGAAGAGAAACAGCAGAGAAAACACACAATGCTGCAGTGACAGCATGTTGAATAAAGGTAATGTTGATGGTTTGTGTATTGATCTCTGTTGAATATAGAAGTTCCTCTCTCTTCTATAGTTCAGTAACAGCTCAGCTCCTCCCTGAGTCTCTCCATCTCCTTATAGCTCTGGATTTTCACTTCTCTCAGTTACACTACTAAGGTAAAGTGATTCTAGACTACATGATGAAAACTATGTAGTTTATCAGTGTGTGACTCCCTCTAGTGGATGTTGTGGAGTATTGTGTTGTCTTTGCTCCAAAGGTTTTTGTACAGAGTTTTGGTGTTTCCTGTCACTGTGGGCTGCAGAGCACAGTAGTACACAGCAGAGTCAGACAGCTGAAGCTTCTGGATCTTCAGAGGAACTGATTTTAACTTGGAATTCAGTGTAGATGAAAATCTCTCCTTGAACTCGTCTGGTGTGTTCCCTTCATCCCCTTGAAAGCGGCTCAGAATGAATTTGGGGCTGTTGTTTCCATCCTGTTTGTACCAGAAGAGATAATCATTAGTTGAACTGCTGTTATATAGACAGCCAAGTGTTACTGCCTCTCCTTCAGTAGCAGTCAAATCTCCTTCTGGTTGCAGCACGTTGTCTTTTTGTGCTCTGCATTCTGTAAAACAGCAACAAACACAATCAGTGTGCTGTTAAAGAATCATATCAATGTTGGATTGATATCAAAGAAACAGAGTTGTGTTCATACCAAGGCTCATAGCAGCCAGCAACACTGAGATGAACAGAGGCTTCATATCTGCAGTGTGGAGTAACTCTGAGCTACAGCAAGTATAAAGAAGGCTGTGATCTCTCTGTTTAGTCTTCATCAACACTAAGGTGGTGGATTAGAAGGAGGAACCTGATCACAGCCCTGGGTTATTCCCCCTACTGACAACTTGTGTCCCTCTCTCTTTTCCTAGTGTAACATGTCTTGTATGAAGTGATCTTTATAGTTTTCAGCTGACATGGTTCCTGTTTTACAGCTGGTGCAGATTCACTTTGTTCTGTAACGTATAAAAGCTGGTAATTGTAGTGAACCTGTACATGCCTTTTAGGGCATTTTCACACCTACCTCATTAGGTCCAGACTTTCAGACTTTTCAGTTTGGTCTGCACCAAAATTGCAGGTGAGAAAGGTGCCTCGGACCACGGTCCGGATCAAAAGACCAAATTTTGGTCAAATATAAAGAGGTGGTCTCGGTCCGGACCAAACTGAACAATGGCCCAGTTCGTTTATAGTGTGAAAGCATTTTTTGGATTGTTCGGACTTCCAGACCAAATACAAGAAGCTCTAGCAGGCTCTCCTCGACCGGGGAAAGCTCCGTTAAGAAATAGCTCGGTGCTTAGTGTGTACATGAGAGAGTGAGTGACGGTGAATATGCTCAGAGCAGACAGCTGTCAGCTTTCAGAACTGAGAATACATCAGCAGTTTATTTAAGTGGTAGTAAATGTAGAGTGTAGGTTTACGTTGGTCTCTCCGAATAAATGGTCCAGAAAGAAAGTTCCCGTGTCTCGCTTCTAAACATCACAACAAAACAAAAAGAGGCGCAGTTGTAGGAGAGAGTAGCAGTCAGTAGGAGAAAGCAGCAGTCAGTAGGAGAGAGTAGCAGTCAGTAGGAGAGAGTAGCAGTCAGTAGGAGAGAGTAGCAGTCAGTAGGAGAGAGTAGCAGTCAGTAGGAGAGAGTAGCAGTCAGTAGGAGAGAGCAGCAGTCAGATTTTTGGGGTTCGGCCGAATACCAAACCCACTGGTTAAGATTCTGCCGAACACCAAACCAAACTCTACTCCCATCCTCTACTCCCATCTTTTATTTTTTATTTGATTTGTAATATTTTATTTGTAATTTAATACATACTGTATACATATACTTTACTTATATTGTTTATATTCTATATAGAGAATGTGTGAAGTGCACCAACAACACCAAAACAAATTCCTTGTATATGTTAAAAACGTACTTGGCAATAAAGCTTTTCTGATTCTGATCCTCAGTCCATTAGTAAACACATTAATGATGTAAACACCGTCGACAGCCTCTAAAATAGTTAAATGTAACAACTTAATGTTGAATTCACACGCTCTTTACACATTGTTGGAAAGCACATCGCTATCGCCAACTGAGTGACAATTTTGTTTTGCAAATTTTCGCTAACAAGTGTATGATGAAGGCATGTTGGTGGGGTGAAATTAGAAAGCTAGCGTTAGCTAAAGAGCAGCAGTCGCTCCGCTCCGCTCCGCTCCGCTCCCACTGTAGTGAGACTCATTTGCCGAGAGAACAGCGGACAGCCCGGGAGAGGCACTGTCTAGTTAACACACGTTTTTTTGTTACCTGAAGTTGCTGCGTTTTGGCTCTTGTCTGTAGATTCCTTCATGCACAACTCATATGCAAATGTCTTAACAGCAGCGATTTTGTGTATTGTTTAGGGCCCTTTCCCCCACGAGACCAATCGGCATTGCAAATTGAACATGTAACTGGACTTGAATGGCCTTCCTTTGACTGAAAGTACTGCACAAGTTCCATTTTCACTTTCTCACAGCCTGCTGCATTGAACACTCCACCTAATGAACCATCATTACGTCGACCAGCGTGGTGTACGAAGTGCAAGCGTAACTCTACAAAAAGAGAATAGATATATAGAAGTAACAAGAGCGTTCAGTCCAAGATGGCGGAGCTGCAGCTCGGTCATGGGTGTGTTTGTTGCAATGCAACGTTCTATTGAGTTCCGCCTCTTGTTACTTCTGTACTCTTTGACAAGAACAGAAACTCAACACAACGTTCGCCTCTTTTTCTCGAATTTCACCTCTTGTTACTTCTCGTTGGAAGCGTTTGGTTCGGTGTAAGAAATTCTAAAGTTTGACAGTACCCGAACTCCGTCAAAAAGCCCAAAGTTCGGCCGAACCCAAACTCGGTGCATCCCTACTACAAACCAATCAATTATAAGTATCTGGAGACGCAGCTCACGTATGTGATGACAACAGGACGTAGTTTTGTCACATATAGATCTTTAGTGCGCTTGCACAACTGCAGTGTGAAACCAAAACTTACCAGATCAAATGTATACAATGTAACAACAACATGAACCTTGGTCCGGACCTTGGTTTGGACTTTCAGTTGTGAAAACGCCCATATTTCTTTCTAGAAAGTCTGAAAGTAAACTGAGACTTAATATTTCAACATGTTACATGTTAAGCTCTTTTCAGAATGTTTCTTGAATATGAAGTAACAGTTTAGTATCTTTTGGTCCTCTGCAGCCATTTGAGGTCAAATTCAAAGAGGGTGGAGTTGTCAGAGAAGCTTTTGTTTTCATGAAATTCTTAAGTTACTAAAATCTTTGGCGGTAAAAATGTGATTCTACTGAGATCTTCTGATTTCGGAGTTGTATTAGTTAATGTTTCAGTGTCTATTTAGGATGCAGCTCAACATGTTGAACAATGGAAGGAGCTCATTGTGGCCTAATGGCCCACAGGGTATGAGGAGGATTTAGTAGGTAAGTCAGTGTCCATTTATTTGTTGTCATGGTGTCTTGTGTTTGAACCATCATACAGTTGGTTTGTCATTGATGTGGATTTGCTGCTCATGTGAATCCTCCCACAGTGTTACATTAGCAGCTGTAACCACAGGGACTCTGAGAAAACTGGAATAATCAGAGTCCATCTGATATGAAGCTGTGGTTTGAATACCACTTCCCTCCTCTTTGAAGAGTAGTCAGATATCTGTGTTCAGGTTTTTGTACAGCCTCTTCTACACTTTATATCACTGTTTCTAGAGCACAGTAGTAGAGACCTGTGTCTGCCAGGTTTAGTCTCTTTATGATCAGTTAAGTTGTTTTTCCTGGTGTTTTGGATTCATATCGCTTATCTGGGATATATTCGGGTGTGCCTGTTGCTCCTTTCCAGAGTATAAACTGAGGTGCCTGAATGTCAGAATGATGTCTGTACCAGTGGAAATTAATATATTTCAGGAGTTCAGGATCATTTGATGTTGTCTCAAATTCACATCTGAGTGTAACATATTCTCCTTCTCTTTTACTGACTTCATCTCCTACAGGAGAGATTTTGTCTCCAGCTATTAGTCCTGGAAAAGTAGAGAAAATGAAGTCATTAGACTAACATTGTTCAAACATTTAAAAATGCTGTACAATGTTTTGTAAACATTTAAACTTATTTTGTAAGTACATATAAATCTTTAGAAGATAATAAAACCATGTTGTTCTTTGTATCTTACCAAAGAAAAGAGCAGAAAGAATAATCCACAGCCAATGTTTCATCTCTACAACAAGGTTTAAATCAACAGGAGAAACTAGCTGATGTTCAACATTCAGTCTGAGAATTGTTCTCTTCACAGCAGCACTTATTATTGACTGAATGGTTGAACACAGTGCAGAAGTAGTGCACCTCCTACTTGATAATGTCGCCCTCTAGTGGAGGTACAAAGTTCAGTACAACAGTGTAGAAAAAAAGTCTTCCAGCAGCTTGTCAGTTTGTGTTTTTGTACAGAGACTGTGGGTTTGCTGTCACTGTGGGCTTCACAGCACAGTAGTACAGAGCAGAGTCTGTCACTGCAGCAGAGATCTGCAGATCCATTTTGTTTTCATCCTTACTTACATAAACAGACAATCCAGAGGTTGTATTTTGCATTATTTCTCCTGATTCCAAATGAGAGATGAGGAACTCTGGTGGCTTTCCTGAATATTGTCGATACCAGAAGAAATAATCAGCAGAACCTTTGGAGTATCTACAGGACAGAGTAACAGAGCTGCCTTCTAAACTGTTCTCTTCTTTCTGGACTGGAGTGAGTTCTTCACAGCTGATACCTAAAGGAAGAGATAACTCTGTTATTTTGTGTTGTACAATGCTGAAATGACTCACATGCAGATATTATTGGAATATAACTTTTTCATGCTGTATAATCTAAAATACCTGTTAGAATGGAGAGAAAGATCAGAGAAAACACACAATGCTGCAGTGACAGCATGTTGAATAAAGGTAATGTTGATGGTTTGTGTATTGATCTCTGTTGAATATAGAAGTTCCTCTCTCTTCTATAGTTCAGTAACAGCTCAGCTCCTCCCTGAGTCTCTCCGTAAAGTGATTCTAGACTCCATCATGAAAACTATTGTAGTTTAACAGTGTGTGACTCCCTCTGGTGGATGTTGTGGAGTATTGTGTTGTCTTTGCTCCAAAGGTTTTTGTACAGAGTTTTGGTGTTTCCTGTCACTGTGGGCTGCAGAGCACAGTAGTACACAGCAGAGTCAGACAGCTGAAGCTTCTGGATCTTCAGAGGAAAGGACTTATCCTTGATTGTGGCATCAACTCTCTCTTGCTCTTTAGAAATATCAGTTTTTACACGTTGCAGCATCATCTTTGGGTAATCATTTCCTTCTTGTTTGTACCAGAATAAATAGGGAAATGTGACACTGGTCTCAAATGTACAGTCAAGAGTAGCTGTCGCTCCTTCAGTAGTAATCACATCTCCTGTAGGCTGGGTCACACTGTCTTCTCCTTTACACTCTGGGGAAGAAGAGAACATGCAGAGGAAGAGATAAATTAATAAATATGATTGATTAAAGGAGAACAATCAGTAGTTTAAATAGTTACCTAGCCAGAGAGTCAGAATCAGGATGTTATTCAGCCAGTGTTTCATGTCTGCAGTGAGAGGGGAGGAGAGAGAGGAAGAGCATTGATACTCTGATGGATCTGGGCCGTGACATCATTGGTCCTTCCTCTTTATCATCTGTTGAGGACAGAGGTGGGACCAAGTCACTGTTTTGCAAGTCACAACTAAGTGTCAAGTCTTTGCACTGAAGTCAAGACAAGGATGTGACGAGTGAAGTCCTAAGTCGAGTTCCATTTCCTTAACTTTGTCCTAAACAAGTCATAATGCAATCTTCACCAAATGTAGACAACAGAGTTATAATGAATGACATTTACCCAAATAATGAATGCCTGTTTAAACATGTATTCATTTTTTATACCATGTTTTTAATCAAGTGCTACTGAACTTATTAACTCTGACTCTGCACTCTCATACTTTCATAATGTTTTATGTCTAAATTGTTT
The DNA here is from genome assembly GCF_004354835.1 of Perca flavescens. Taxonomy (NCBI): domain Eukaryota; kingdom Metazoa; phylum Chordata; class Actinopteri; order Perciformes; family Percidae; genus Perca; species Perca flavescens. Next base: position 34,506,529 of record NC_041342.1, read on the forward strand.
GTACCTGCTACTCCTGTGTACTCTGCTGTGGTCAGACCTCTACTTAAGAAGCCTAATCTTGACCCCATAGTGTTGTTCAATTGTAAACCAGTCTCTTATCTGCCTTTTCTTTCAAAGGTTTTGGAAAAAGTTGTTTTCATACAGTTACAAACCATTTTACAACAGAGCTCTGAGTTTGAAAAGTTTCAATCTGGTTTCAGATCACGTCACAGCACTGAGTCTGCACTGTTGAGAGTACACAATGATATTGTCTTGTCTGTAGATGCCGGGAATCCTGCTGTTTTAGTGCTCTTGGACCTCACAGTGGCTTTTGATACAGTGGACCATGCAGTCCTCCTCTCTCGCTTTGATCAAGGCTCGGCACTTAAATGGTTTAGCTCCTATATGGTGAATAGGAACTTCTCTGTCATGATTGGTGACGTCTCCTCGTCACCAGCTCTTCTCTCTTGTGCTGTACCTAGGGGTTCAATACTTGGCCCCATCCTGTATGGGCATTATATATATTATAGGTAAGCACAACCATTTCATTGTTATGCAGATGATTTGCAAATTTGTTTGCCTTTGAAACCGAATGACAGTGTCGCACTAAACTCCCTGTTTAGTTGTATTAATGACATTAAGTTGTGGCTTTCACAAAACTTTTTCAATTTGAATGAAGTTCATCATCTTCAGTACGTCATGCATGCCAAACGGTCCAGCTTTGAGTTTGGGAACTCTGGTTTCATACACTAAGTCGGCTGTCAAAAATTTGGGGGTTACTCAGCATGAAATTTGATAAGCAGATCAGTAATGTCAGAATGAGCTTTTCCAGCTTCCTCTCCTGGCTAAAGTTAAGCCCTTCCTTAACAGGCATGATCTAGAAATAGCTCCTCCCTGAGTCTCTCTGTCTCCTCGTAGCTCTGTATGTTCACTTCTCTCTCTCTCTTACACATCTAAGGTAAAGTGATTCTAAATTACATCATATTGTAGTTTGTCTCCTCGTCGCTCTGTTTTCACTTCTCTCAGTTACACTACTAAGGTAAATTGATTCTAGACTACACCATGAAAAATGTGTAGTTTAACAGTGTGTGACTCCCTCTGTTGGATGTTGTGGAGTATTGTGTTGTCTTTGCTCCAAAGGTTTTTGTACAGAGTTTTGGTGTTTCCTGTCACTGTGGGCTGCAGAGCACAGTAGTACACAGCAGAGTCAGACACCTTAGCTGAGGAGATCTCCAGTTTAACACGTTTCTTTGACTTGTCAATGTGAGCTGAGAAATCAGAACCAGTTGGATGAATCACCCCTCCCTCTGTGATGTAGAGCAGGAACTCTGGTCTGGATCTCTGGTATTGTTGGTACCACTGGATACTGTAGATATCCCCCTCATATGTACAGGTGAGGTTGATGTTTCTGCCCTCTGCAACATGTTCTTCAGTACTTTTTGGCTTTATGCTGTTCATGGAACCCAGGGCTGCAAAATGAGTATTATTAACGTCAGTTATCATTAACGTACACAGATAAACCTCTAGTTATGAAGTAACTGGTTAATACAGCAGGTTATATGAGACTTTGATCTCAGTTCTAACACTCACCTATAAAGGGAGAGAAAAGTAAAAACAGGTAAAGCAACATGTCTTTGGAGTTGTTAAAGCCAAACAGACAGCAGATGAGCAATGTTCTTCCACTGCAGTAGAATGAGAAACTAAACAGCCTCTCTGATGTGCAGCCCTTCTTCTCAACATCAAGCTGATTGTGCTTTTAGTTCCTCAAACATTTCTGCTCTGGAGACAGAAATTATCTCATTGGTTGAGTTAAACATCAGTGGGCGGGGCCAGAGAATAACCTTTTGTTGAAATGTAAAAAGATAAAACACCAACCTTTTACCAATAGTTTTACAAATATTTTTGGAATTCATTGTCAATAAATCTCATTTATAGGAGATTATACCTAAATTTGAAATTCTGAATGATTTTGACTAATTTTAGAGGAACTTATGTTGGTGGAGAATCACAGATGTGTGGATGTCAAAGTTTAGTCAGGTTTTTTAAACCATTTCAATTTTTTCAAATGCTATAAAATTGAAGTCCCAAAATTCTGTGAAAGTAGTAATGGAGTACTTGCAAGTGTACTTTGTACATTGTAATTTGGTTAAAAAGAAACCCATATTTATATACCTGAGTCCGTTTTGCCAATTCTTTATTTTCTCTGGGATCATCTTGCCCGCTGTAAAGCGGGGAGGGTTTCCCCCTCACGGGGGTTAGTGACTCCTCTTTAACCGCCCGTGGAGAGTTGCGTCCCGGTGGGGATCGACTTGGAAATGCAGACCTCCTGTCAATCTCCTAATGGGAGTGCATTTCCCTATCCGCACGTCCTGGTCAGAGCCTCTAAGCATACCCCTCTCTCAGTCTGGCGACCAAGAAGGGCAAGGCGGGCGTCCTTGAGAAGGAAGAGACCTTCAGTGACCCTGGGAGGACGGCTGAGACCGTAAGTACAAAAGAAAAATCATTGGTTCTAAAGATCCCCTCGGGCAGTGCTTGTCATATACAGGGGGATAAGAGCCAGTGTTTTTGGGGACGTCTGGTGTAGTGTGTATCTAACCTCTTGCCTCGCCTCCGGGTTCCCTGATCTGGGCGAGGGTCTCTCCTTGGACGGAGGGCATGTGTGTCTCTATAAACCAATTAATCAAGGAAGCGTCAAAAGCAACTCCTTTTTAGTATAGGTCAAAACATCCGCCCAACTGACGGGTGTTCGTCCGTACGGCAGAAGAGGGCACTAGAAGGGCCGGGGGTTTGGCAATCTGACAGCATGTTAAATAAAGGTAATGTTGATGGTTAGTGTATTGAATTATGTTGAATATAGAAGTTCCTCTCTCTTCTATAGTTCAGTAACAGCTCAGCTCCTCCCTGAGTCTCTCTGTCTCCTCGTAGCTCTGGATTTTCACTTATTTCAATTTCTCTTCTAAGGGAAAGTGATTCTAGACTACATCATATTGAAGTTTAACAGTGTAGGACTCCCTCTAGTGGATGTTGTGGAGTATTGTGTTTGCTCCAAAGGTTTTTGTACAAAGTTTTGGTGTTTCCTGTCACTGTGGGCTGCAGAGCACAGTAGTACACAGCAGAGTCAGACACCTTAGCTGAGGAGATCTGCAGATCTATTTTGGTTTTATCCTCACTCACACTCACTGAAGCAGACAGTCCAGAGTTTGCAGCATTTTGCGTTCCCACAAGAAAGATGAGAAACTCTGGTGTTTTTCCTGGATATTTTCGATACCAGTAGAAATAATCAGTACCAGGCGTTTGTTTGGAGTATCTGTAGGACAAAGTAACAGAGCTGCCTTTTAAACTGTTCTTTTCTGTCTCTGCTGGAGTGAGTTCTTCACAGCTGACACCTAGAGGAAGACATAACTGTTAATAGGTGTAAAAGTCTAAAAAAATGATTCACATTCAGATACTCAGAAACTTTTTCATGCTGTATATTTTAACATACCTGTTAGAATGGAGAGAAACATCAGAGAAAACACACAATGCTGCAGTGACAGCATGTTGAATAAAGGTAATGTTGATGGTTTGTGTATTGATCTCTGTTGAATATAGAAGTTCCTCTCTCTTCTATAGTTCAGTAACCGCTCAGCTCCTCCCTGAATGTCTCTCTGTAAAGTGATTCTAGACTACATGATGAAAAATATTGAAGTGATGTGATGAAGCCACCTCTGCAGTCAGTAGGAGGAGACTCAGATGTTGAATTAGTTTCATTTCTTCAAGTCTTCATCACAACTGTGTTTCATGAGTAAAAAGAATCCAGACTGTCTCATAAAATATACTGAAGTTTAACAGTTTGTGACTCCCTCTGGTGGATGTTGAGTTTTGGTGTTTCCTGGTGATTTTAACTTGGAATTCAGTGTAGATGAAAATCTCTCCCTGAACTCGTCTGGTGTGTTCCCTTCATCCCCTTGAAAGCGGCTCAGAATGAATTTGGGGCTGTTGTTTCCATCCTGTTTGTACCAGAAGAGATAATCATTAGTTGTACTGCTGTTACATTGACAGCCAAGTGTTACTGCCTCTCCTTCAGTACCAGTCACATCTCCTTCTGGTTGCAGCACGTTGTCTTTTTGTGCTCTGCATTCTGTAAAACAGCAACAAACAGAATCAGTGTGCTGTTAAAGAATCATATCAATGTTGGATTGATATCAAAGAAACAGAGTTGTGTTCATACCAAGGCTCATAGCAGCCAGCAACACTGAGATGAACAGAGGCTTCATATCTGCAGTGTGGAGTAACTCTGAGCTACAGCAAGTATAAAGAAGGCTGTGATCTCTCTGTTTAGTCTTCATCAACACTAAGGTGGTGGATTAGAAGGAGGAACCTGATCACAGCCCTGGGTTATTCCCCCTACTGACTACTTTACACCTAACGCATGTTGTGCCTCTCTCCTTTCCTAGTTTAACTTGTCTTATAAGGAACTGTTCGTTTTTTAATTAATCGGTAACCAGAGTTTTGATATCTTAAGTCAAAATAGACTTGGCCCTCCCTTCGCCAGTAATACATTTTTGAATGACTTGCCAACATGACTTGGAAAAAAACCTCCCCAACAATCTACTGATGCATTCTGTACCGGTTTGTGCTTGGCAAAGATGTACAGATAGCCACAACTGCAACATATGTGACTTAATCTGTCATTGTTTTATTGAAAATTAGGCACACAGGTTTAGCAAAACTGAAAATCGGCAATATAAATGCGTATCAGTCCATTCTTCACTACAGCTGGGGTTTTCCATGTCAACTTTTCCCTTCAGCCTCTTTGAGAGTGACATTTGTACCTGTCAGCAGGACTTTCTTCCTGGATGCCTTTTCCACAAATCAGGACTCTGAACACAGTTTCCATAACAGATTGTAACCATCACTCCTCAGTGAACTGCCATACTCTGGGATCATTTTCCTAATTAAATACCGTATGTAATTATCATTATGGATTTCCAGTTATTTTGAGCCTGTTCCCACTGATACAAGTAAATAAGAACATCATTAATTTAGTAAGAAAGTAATAATATCAAAAAATGGTGGGCTTATTGTGCATAAATATATTTTTTTCTCTTCATTTGAAAGTCTGACAGTGTCTGGCTGGAAACTTTCTGCCCTTGGAAAAATAATTGATGACCACTGCCTTAATCTATAAAATAAAATTAGCCCCAAATCCCACCTGTGTAAAACATTGAACATTAAAGTCCCATTCCACCCAATCACACAGCTTCTCTGCATCTAGGGGTAACAGTTCAGGCGTGTCAGTCTAAGACTTGGAATTTATGTCAAAGAGCCAACGAGTGTTGGAGAAGGAATGTCAATCTTCCATTAATCCTGTTTTGATCGGGTAACACAAGGAAAAAGATGGCCTTCTCAAGGAATTTGGCTATAAATTCTGCGAGAATTTTGCAACTTTTTTTGCACTTTTCAGAATGTTTCTTGGTTATGAAGTAACAGTTTAGTATCTTTTGGTCCTCTGCAGCCGTCACAGGTGAAAGTCAAATATGGTGGAGTTGTTAGTGAAGCTTCTGTTTTCATTAAATTCTTAAGTTTTAATAAAAATCAAGTGAATTTTTTTGATGTCTGAAAATAATAACTACCAATGACTAATCTAATGACTAATCTATATCTATCTATCTATCTATCTATCTATCTATCTATCTATCTATCTATCTATCTATCTATCTATCTATCTATCAACGCTTTATCATAGACACTCAAAGCGCTTCGGGGGGCAGGGGACTCTCTAACACCACCAATGTGTAGCACCCACCTTACAACGCCAGACGCTCACCACACATTAGCTTGGTAGAGAGGGAGGGGAACATATTTTATTATTGGTGGGGAAAACCGGAGTACCTGGAGAAAACCCCATGCAAACTCGACACAGAAAGGCCCGGTACCTTCTTACTGTGAGGCAACAGTGCTAACCATTGGGCCACAGTGCTGACTAAAGAGTTGTATTTGTGTTTCAGTGACCTATTTGGGATGCAGAACCTGTTGAACAATGGAAAGACCTCATTCTGGAATAATGATCCGCAGGGTATGAAGAAGATTTACCAAGTAGTTTCTCATTGATGTGGATTTGCTGCTCATGTGAATCCTCCCACAGTGTTACATTAGCAGCTGTAACCACAGGGACTCTGATAAAACTGGAATAATCAGAATCCATCTGATATGAAGCTGTGGTTTGAATACCACTTCCCTCCTCTTTGAAGATTATTCAGATATCTGTGTTCAGGTTTTTGTACAACCTCTTCTACACTTTGTATCACTGTGTTTCTAGAGCACAGTAGTAGAGACCTGTGTCTGCCAGGGTTAGTGTCTTTATGGTCAGTTCAGTTGTTTTCTCTGTTGTTTTGGATTCATATCGCTTATCTGGGATATATTCGTATGACGCGGAGTCTTTTGCTCCTTTCCAGAGTATAAACTGAGGCGCCTTAAGGTCAGAATGATGTCTGTACCAGTGAAGGTGAATGTAGTCTTCATTAGTCTCATACACACATCTGAGTGTAACAGATTCTCCTTCTCTTTTACTGAATTCATCTCTTACAGGATATATTTTGTCTCCAGCTATTATTCCTGAAACAAAGTGGTGAAAATGAAGCCATTAGACTGGACAGTAACAGCTGAACTATTTAGAGATTTCTGAACTGCAGTTTATACAAATTCAGATGTTATTAAAATAAAAGTTTTCATTTCTGCAGTTTATATAAATCTTTAGAAAATAATAAAACCATGTTGTTCTTTGTATCTTACCAAAGAAAAGAGCAGCAAGAATAATCCACAGCCAATGTTCCATCTCTACAACAAGGTTTAAATCAACAGGAGAAACTAGCTGATGTTCAACATTCAGTCTGAGAATTGTTCTCTTCACAGCAGCACTTATTATTGACTGAATGGTTGAACACAGTGCAGAAGTAGTGCACCTCCTACTTGATAATGTCTCCCTCTAGTGGAGGTACAAAGTTCAGTACAACAGTGTAGAAAAAAGTCTTCCAGCAGCTTGTCTGTAGGCTCGTTGGAGATGAACTGCTCCTCGCCTGTAAAGTAGACGAGAGCAGGCGGCAGCAGCTGGCGGCGGTGACAAAAGTCCGCTCTCAAGTCAGACAGTTTCCAGCTGATTCCAGCGGCCTTCAGGCTGAACAGGAAGTGACAGAATCTATGGGGTTCCTTTTGTGCCAAAATTAAGTCGACATGCTGTCTGTCAATGCTTTGTGTCGTCTTCCATGTCTATGTGTCTATTAACTGTCTATGTGTATGTGATTGCCCACATGACTCAACTTTTGTCTGTGTCAACTCAACTTACTCCTGTCGTCTGTTCTTGTCGTTTGACTGTGTCGTCTTGCTGTGTCAATGCTGCATGTGTCATGACTGTTGTTTCACTCTGTCGTTGCTATGCGTCGTTGCTATGCATCGTTGCTATGCGTCATTGCTATGCGTCGTTGCTATGCGTCGTCTTCTCTCTCTTGCTTCGTTTTGTTGCTTTGTGTCGTTGCTATGCGTCATGTCACTCTGTCGTTAGCAAGAGCTAATGTTAGCTAGCAAGAGTTCCAGCAGTTGATGTCACGCGATCCCAGCATGCACCAGTCAATATCAAAACACTGCCATCGGAGCTGAGCCACAGTTAGCTAGCTACGTTACTTGCTAGTTGTACCTATTGTAGATAGTTAGCTAGATAAATAGATAATTTATTGATCCCAAGGGGAAATAATTTGCTGCCTATTTCAATAAATGCCTTGATTCAGCATGGGGGATAGCATTTTATAGGATTCCTAGCTAAAGATCCCAAGAGAAGAAGTAAATGGATTGCTTCCATAAAACGTGCTAGAAGCAGACAGAACCAAACCGAGCGATGGGAGCCCACAAACAATGGATTTTGGTTATGCTGTGACCACTTCATATCAGGTAACGTAACAGAAATCTTATTTATGTAGCTAACTAACGTTAGCTAGCAAACAGGCTAAAATGGTTTCTAATGGTTGAGGCTAGTAGGGATACAGCTAGCTAGCTACGTTCCTTTCCTTTCTAGCCACAACCATTAGTTATTACGAAAAGGGGATGTTCTACCTATGCAGTATGGCATGGATTTTGTGTGGATTACAAAGGCTAATGTTAGCTAACCTAAAACCACTGTATTCATATTTAAATCCTAAAATCTCAGACTATACTGACTGATATTGCATTATTCCTTCCCTCTCTATTGTATATTTTTTGTAAAATGGTAAGTTCTATTGTATTTTTATACTGTACTCTTAACAGTATTTTTTTTTATATTTCTTACTGTCCTCTGTTTTGTGATATGTAGTGTTTTGGAGTTACTAAGTGGTGGGTTGGGGTGGGAATGCTGGGATAACCGAGAAGGCCAGGATTGCTAGATGGTAGGAGAGTTAAATACAGTGGATCAAGTATATGATGACACAGAAAATAACGAGGGCCCCGGGTCACCCTCTTTATGGTAATTTGACTGGCAGGGTTATGGAACGTAGTGGTAGGCTAAGGCCTCCCGTGACACAAACTAAGCAGTGTGCTCTCTCTTTTATACCACAGACTATCAGATAGCACAACAAGCACTTTAAACATACATTTTTATACATTTTGTATTGTATTTATTGTATTGTATTAGGCGGGTATGAGCACTGTAATTTCCATTTTTATGGATGAAATAAACTTGACTTTGACTTTGGTTATGAGACAAACAAATTTAGACTTTTGGGGGCTATTGTTACAATGGACATTATGATGAACATTGTTGACCTATTATTTCAATGTATTCTGTGAAAACAATTTGAATAACTCCTACGCTATAGATTCATCATTAATATTGTTTTTTATAGTTAGCCTATACTGTAGCCCATTCAAATCAACCCAGATTACTTTTAGCCAACTTTCATGATATTCGGATTGCTCTAATTAATGTGGCAAGGTGTAATTGCTTTGGATGGAATAATACTGGCAAGCCCTAATGCCACTGCGGCTAGAAGATTTTTTAAGAAATGTATAATTCCAGAGCTAATTGCCAAGTATGTTTCTGCTCCAAAACCAGCAGCAATATTTCAAAATCATGGTCAACAGTGGTGCTACTGCAGTGAGCCCGGAGTACGGAACATGTTGGTCTGTGTGTCAGGTTTTTGTTCAGTTCAAATTTTAAGTGTATTTTCACCAAACTTCCCATCGCATTAAAAGAAACACTAACAGTGGATATGTCGTAGCTGCACAAAAGTGATCAATTCACAAAAAAGAAAGAATTAGTCGTGAGAGGATTAGAAAAGGAGTTGGCCCAAAATTTTTATTTAGTGAAAATAGACAAGCGGGACAAGACTAAATGTTGTACATTTGGTCACATGACAGGGAACTGAAGAGGGTGACCCGGGGACCTCGTTATTTTCTGTGTCATTTTTGCCAGACGGTCATCATATACTTGATCCACTGTATTTAACTCTCCTACCATCTATCAGTCCTGGCCTTCTCGGTTATCCCAGCATTCCCACCCCAACCCACCACTTAGTAACTCCAAACACTACATATCACTGACATTCTCACCACATCTGTATTCACCTTAAAGGACTGCAACTTGTTGGCCCACAATCTTTAATTAGTGAAAATAGACAAGCGGGACAAGACAAAACGTTGTACATTTGGTGACATGACAGGAAGAAATCAAGGGGTGATCTGATTGGAAAAAAAAATGCTATTAAATATAACAAATGTAATACTTATTTGTTGTCATTAATCGCCCTAGAACAATGAATCCTCCGTGGTTTAGGCATTTTACATTCACAAACACTGAATCAACAGTCCACAGTATTACGCTATACGCATACACAGCACGTTGCACATCGGCACCAATCTGCAATACATTACGTCAATACAGTGTTGGAAAAGCTTTGAAACAGCGGTCAAATTAACGCCAAAATAATGAGCCAAAAAAAATCAAAAGACAAATTAATTCTCATCTTAATTAAAGCCAGCATGTATTGCTGGAATAATGTTAGGGTGGACTTACATTTGAGAGAGGGAGCTACAAAATGAACACAGTCATTAGTAGTGAATATGTTTGTAAACCAGTGAGGATATTAACCTTTTTATCATTGTTTTGTAGACTCATCTAATAATAATACATTTTATTTATATAGCATACAGTAAAACCAGCACATATAGCACATTAAAAAAAGATAAGCAATAAAACCCAACATATAAAACAAGCATATTAAAAAGCAATTAAAAACAATAAAACCAGTAACTATCAGGTGAGAAATGTAAGACTATAGTATGTGGAAAGCTAATCTGAAGGGGTGTGTTTTGAATGTGTCCAGGTCAGTACAGACACGGATGTGTATGGGTAGGGAGTTCCAGAGGGAGGGGGCTGCAATGGTCAAAGCTCTGTCACCCCAGGTACGGTGCTTGGTCCTGAGTGGTGAAGAGAGGAGGTTCGTGTCAGAGGAGCGGAGGTTACGAGGGGATTGTGGCGGTGAAGCAGGTCTGTGAGGAAGGAGCCTGGTTATGGAGGGCTTTGTGGGTGAAGAGGAGGACTTTAAACTGGATGTGCTGGGAAACAGGGAGCCAGTGGAGGCTCTCAAGGATGGGAGTGATGTGATCACGGGAACGGGTGTGGATGAGGAGACAGGCAGCAGAGTTTTTGGATGTTTTCCATTCTCATTCAGTGCAGTTGTATTCATTTTCTCTTTTAACAACCTATTAATTTATCAGAGCTTGGCATTCCAACTCAAGAGAATGAATGTGTTTCTTAAAAAAAAGGTACTCTCTCATGGTGAAGTTGCTGGATCATCATTTTCATGGGGAAAGGGCAGAATATTTTCATTTTCAAGTTCTTTGTTGATGTTAGATTCCTTCACCTGGTCTGCAGTAGGATGCTTGCTGTTGTCTTGAGGACAATCTGTTAGATCCATTACTGCTGCAGCTGATGGCTTTGCTGCGTTCTCTATTCTTTGAAGTTTGTTCTTCTGTTGACTAAATCTAATCTCATTCTTCTTTTTCTCTTCCCCGGGGATGGAACATGATTGAAGATTGAAGGAACGTAGTCAGGTGACAGAGGGTTGTCATTCTTTTTCCCTAAAACATAAGTACATAGAAACAACAAATGAATCAGAATCAGCTTTATTGGCCAGTTTTGAGTAAACAAATAAGGAATTTGACTCTGGTTAATCTTTGCTCTAAAGTACAACACTCACTTAACATATAAAGAATAAAAACAGAGGACAGTAAGAAATATAAAAAAATACTGTTAAGTGTACAGTATAAAAATACAATAGAACTTAAAATATACAAAAGAGAGGGAAGGAATAGTGCAATATCAGTCAGTATAGTCTGAGATTTTAGAATTTAAATATGAATACAGTGCTTCTTTGAGGTTAGCTAACGTTAGCCTTTGTAATCCACACAAAATCCATGCCATACTGCATAGGTAGAACATCCCCTTTTTCGTAATAACTAACTGTTGTGGCTAGAAAGGAAAGGAACGTAGCTAGCTAGCTAGCTGTATCCCTACTAGCCTCAACCGTTAGAAACCATTTCAGACTGTTTGCTAGCTAACGTTAGCTAGCTACATAAATAAGATATTTCTGTTACGTTACCTGATATGAAGTGGTCACAGCATAACCAAAATCCATTGTTTGTGGGCTCCCATCGCTCGGTTTGGTTCTGTCTGCTTCTAGCACGTTTTATGGAAGCAATCCATTTACTTCTTCTTCTATTATCTTTTTTATTTCCGATGGTTCTGGCATCCCGGCGCACAGCAGCTATCCCCCATGCTGAATCAAGGCGTTTATTGAAATAGGCAGCAAATTATTTCCCCTTGGGATCAATACATTATCTATTTATCTAGCTAACTATCTACAATAGATACAACTATCTAGTAACGTAGCTAGCTAGCTAACTCTGTCTCAGCTCCGATGGCAGTGTTTTGATATTGACTGGTGCATGCTGGGATTGCGTGACATCAACTGCCGGAACTCTTGCTAGCTAACGTTAGCTCTTGCTAACAACAGAGTGAAACAACATAAAGCAACGACAGAGTGACACGACGCATAGAAACAAGGACAGACGACAGGAGTAAGTTGAGTTGACAGAGACAAAAGTTGAGTCGTGTGGGCAATCACATAGACATGGAAGACGACACATAGCACAGACAGACAGACATGGACATAAACAGTGAACAGACACATAGACATGGAAGACGACACACAGCATAGACAGATTGCATGTCGACTTAATTTTGGCACAATCGGAACCCCATAGTCTAGTTTTGGTGTTTCCTGTCACTGTGGGCCTCACAGCACAGTAGTACACAGCAGAGTCTGTCACTTTAGCTGAGGAGATGTTCATATGGATTTGTGTGCCCTCCATATTAATCATAATCGTCAGTCCAGGGATAACAATATTTCCTACTTCTCCTGATGCATAGTGGGAGATGATGAACTCTGGTGGATTTCCTGAATATTGTCGGTACCAGAAGAAATAATCACCAGGTGACAATTCCAAGTATCTGCAGGACAGAGCTGCCTTCTAAACTGTTCTCTTCTTTCTCAACTGTAGTGAGTTCTTCAAAACTGACACCTAAAGGAAGACATAACTCTGTTATTACATGTTATAAAAGACTTAATACATAATTAACATTCAGCTGTTATTAGAATAACATTTTACAAGTTGCATCATCTAGCATACCTGTGAGGATGGAGAGAAACAGCAGAGGAAGCACACAATGCTGCAGTGACAGCATGTTGAATAAAGGTAATGTTGATGGTTTGTGTATTGATCTCTGTTGAATATAGAAGTTCCTCTCTCTTCTATAGTTCAGTAACAGCTCATCTCCTCCCTGAGTCTCTCCGTCACCTTGTAGCTCTGTATTTTCACTTCTTTCAGTTACTTTTCTAAGGTAAAGGAATTCTAGACTACATCATATTGAGGTTTAACAGTGTGTGACTCCCTCTGGTGGATGTTGTGTTGTCTTTGCTCCAAAGGTTTCTGTACAGAGTTTTGGTGTTTCCTGTCACTGTGGGCTGCAGAGCACAGTAGTACACAGCAGAGTCAGATACTTCAGCAGAGGAGATCTGCAGATCAACTTGATTTCTCTCCTCATTCAGTGTAGCTTTCAGTCGAGGGTGAGGAGGTTTTGCTTCCACTACTGAAGGCGATGTTGTATCAGTGATCAGGAGAAGGAACTGAGGAGCTGATCCAGGATCTTGTCGATACCACTGGAGATTTCTGACTTTAACTGAATAGGTACAGGACAGAGTAACACTACGGCCCTCTGATGAAAACTCTTCAGCACTGCTGGCAGTAATATCATCTTCCATCGTGTTACCTAGTGAGGAAAACAACATGTTAGATTTACACTTCTGTTCCAAAGTCACAGATCTAACATTTGAAAAACATCACACTTATTAGTGATAAAGTAATGACATCTAGATTTGCATTTTTGAAATGTTTAACTTTGAACTCCATTTAAAATCTGAAGTGGATCTGTAAAACTTTGAAAATGTCTTTGTATTTCAGGATTTATAATCAAAAACATAAGTACCTATGAGAGTGAAGCAGAACAGAATTACAGTGAGTGTTTCCATGTCTGTAGAGGTGAAATGCTGTTTTTGAATGTTGAGGATGAATAAGTTTTGTGAGTTGTTTGGTCTGATGTTCCCAGCTGGAATCAAACAGTTCTCTGTGATGAAGCCACCTCTGCAGTCAGTAGGAGGAGACTCAGATGTTGAATTAGTTTAATTTCTTCAAGTCTTCATCACAACTGTGTTTCATTAGTGAAAAGAATCCAGACTGTCTCATAAAATATACTGAAGTTTAACAGTGTGTGACTCCCTCTGGTGGATGTTGTGGAGTATTGTGTTGTCTTTGCTCCAAAGGTTTTTGTACAGAGTTTTGGTGTTTCCTGTCACTGTGGGCTTCACAGCACAGTAGTACACAGCAGAGTCAGACACCTTAGCTGAGGAGATGTTCATATGGATTTGTTTGTCTTTCACTTTAATCTCCAGTCCAGGAATTAAATTGTTTACTACTCCTCCTGAAGCAGAGTGTGAGAGGATGAACTCCGGTGGTTTTCCTGGATATTGTCGGTACCAGAAGAAATAATCACTAGATGATAATTCCAAGTATGTGTAGGACAGAGTAACAGAGCTGCCTTCTAAACTGTTCTCTTCTTTCTGGACTGGAGTGAGTTCTTCAAAACTGATACCTAAAGGAAGACATAACCGTTATTAGTTTACATTGCAAAACACATAATAAATAACTTTTTCAAGCTTCTTAATCTAATTTACCTGTTAGAATGGAAAGAAACAGTAGAGAAAACATACAATGCTGCAGTGACAGCATGTTGAATAAAGGTAATGTTGATGGTTTGTGTATTGATCTCTGTTGAATATAGAAGTTCCTCTCTCTTCTATAGTTCAGTAACAGCTCAGCTCCTCCCTGAGTCTCTCCAGCTTGTTGGTGCTCTGTATTTTTACTCCTCTTAGTTACACTTCCTCCTTGTTAACAGACTAGTGGCAGCCTTTTGTAAAATTTTTATTTATTTTTTTTTATGGGAAAAAAGTCACAGTACAACTTGAGTCAGCTGATATTCACAGAAAAGCTTGGCATCAAATATTATACTTTGACTTTGAGCAGTATTCCTAACCGATGGTTTAGCATTTTTTGATTACACTTATTTTACAAAAAGTTTAGGGGCAAGAAAAATCTCAGTTCTAGTCTCACTTAGTTGTAGAAAGGTCTGGAACAGCAGCACTTATTATGTAATAAATCATCGGACATTACTAATCATTACGGTTAGGATTTTACAGCATTTATAAGAGGAGATAAGCATGAGCATGTCAAATGCCATGGTGGGCCAAAACAAAGGGAGCCTAGGCCAAACTTTGCCGCAGGGCCCCAAATTGGGCAGTCTTGTTTTAGATGCTACAGTGACTCAGGAGAGGTCGTCATTCATGTGACATTGGTGTACCACCAGGTGGTATTCATGCAGCAACAAAGTATATGATGGTTTTCACTTGGTGGTAACAATGGGCTTTTCTGGGCAGTTTATAATATTACACAGTCGTGAAAAGAATCCAGATTGTCTCATAAAATACACTGAAGTTAAACAGTGTGTGACTCCCTCTGGTGGATGTTGTGGAGTATTGTGTTGTCTTTGCACCGAAGGTTTTTGTACAGAGTTTTGGTGTTTCCTGTCACTGTGGGCCTCAGAGCACAGTAGTACACAGCAGAGTCAGACAGCTGAAGCTTCTGGATCTTCAGAGGAAAGGACTTATCCTTGATTGTTGCATCAACTCTCTCTTGCGCTTTGGAATTATCAGTTTTTACACGTTGCAGCAGCAACTTTGGGTAATCATTTTCTTCTTGTTTGTACCAGAATAAATAGGGAAATGTGTCACTGGTCTCAAATGTACAGTCAAGAGTAACTGTCTCTCCTTCAGTAGGACTGACATCTCTTGTTGGCTGGGTCACTCTGTCTTCACCTTTACACTCTGGGGAAGAAGAGAACATGCAGAGGAAGAGATAAATCAATAAAGATGATTGATCTAACGTGAACAATCAAAAGGTTTAAATAGTTACCTAGCCAGAGAGTCAGAATCAGGATGTTAGTCAGCCAGTGTTTCATGTCTGCAGTGAGAGGGGAGGAGAGAGAGGAAGAGCATTGATACTCTGATGGATCTGGGCCTTCACATCATTGGTCCTTCCTCTTCATCATCTGTTGAGGGCAGAGGTGGGACCAACTCACTGTTTTGCAAGTCACAACTAAGTGTCACGTTATTTCACTGAAGTCCCAAGTCAAGACAAGGATGTACCGAGTGAAACCCTAAGTCAAGTTCCAAATAGAGTTATAATAAATTAAATTCACCCAAATCATGAATGCCTTTTCAATCATGTATTAATTTTTATACCATGTTTTTATCAAGTGCTACTGAACTTATTAACTCTGACTCTGCACTCTCATACTTTCATAAAGTTTTATGTCTAAATTGTTTGTACCTGCTGCTCCTGTGCACTCTGCTGTGTTTGAGGAATTTAAGCCAGTTTCTGTGACTGTGTTTACTGAGGTAGTGCAACACATGAAACCTACCTACTGTCCCTTAGACATGGTTCCAACCAGGATGATGGAGGTTTTCAATAGCACCATTGGGTCAAGTCTTCTTACTTTTTTAAATTCTTGTCTTAGTTTAGGTTCTGTCCCAGCTGCCTTTAAACATGCTGTGGTCAGGCCCCTACTTAAGAAGCCTCAGCGTTCAGTAGTACACAGCAGAGTCAGACAGCTGAAGCTTCTGGATCTTCAGAGGAACTGATCTTAGGCTGGAAATTCAGTGTGGATGAAAATCTCTCCCTGAACTCGTCTGGTGTGTTCCCTTCATCCCCTTGAACGCGCATAAGAATGCATTTGGGGCTGTTGTTTCCATCCTGTTTGTACCAGTAGAGATAATCATTAGTTGTACTGCTGTTATATTGACAGCCAAGTGTTACTGCCTCTCCTTCAGTACCAGTCACATCTCCTTCTGGTTGCAGCACGTTGTCTTTTTGTGCTCTGCATTCTGTAAAACAGCAACAAACAGAATCAGTGTGCTGTTAAAGAATCATATCAATGTTGGATTGATATCAAAGAAACAGAGTTGTGTTCATACCAAGGCTCATAGCAGCCAGCAACACTGAGATGAACAGAGGCTTCATATCTGCAGTGTGGAGTAACTCTGAGCTACAGCAAGTATAAAGAAGGCTGTGATCTCTCTGTTTAGTCTTCATCAACACTAAGGTGGTGGATTAGAAGGAGGAACCTGATCACAGCCCTGGGTTATTCCCCCTACTGACTACTTTACACCTAACACGTGTTGTGCCTCTCTCCTTTCCTAGTGTAACATGTCTTGTGTGAAGTGTTCTTTGTAGTTTTCAGCTGACATGGTTCCTGTTTTACAGCTGGTGCAGATTCACTTTCTTCCCTAACATATAAAAGGTGGTAATTGTAGTGAACCTGTACATGCCTTTGCATATTTCTTTTTAGAAAGTAAACTGAGAATTTTTTCTTGAATGTATAGTGACAGTTTAGTGTCTGTTGGTCCTCTGCAGCCATAAGAGGTCAAACTCAAAGATGAGTTGTTGGAGAATCTTCTGTTTTTGTTCAATTCAGGGAGAACTATGCAGATTTTTAGCATAATTTACCTTACCTGAACAGCTTTGGAGTCATTGTAATGGTTATATGACTTTTTTTTGGGTTGAATGGTGGTCTCTCCCCTCTAGCGCCTGTGAGCAGAAAAAAACGACCGAGCGAGGAGTCAGACATGAGTAAACATCGGAGCTGCCAAATATCTATTCCAAAGCTGTAGGGGGGATCCATAGAGAAACCTGTAGGGAGGATCTATAGAGAAACCTATAGGGGGGCTCTATAGAGAAACCTTTAGGGGGAGCTCTAAACCATCCATCCATCCATATTCGTCCGCTTATGCGGGGACAGCAGCTCCAGCAGGGGACCCCAAACTTCCCTTTCCCGAGCAACATTAACCAGCTCCGACTGGGGGATCCCGAGGCGTTCCCAGGCCAGGTTGGAGATATAATCCCTCCACCTAGTCCTGGGTCTTCCCCGAGTCCTCCTCCCAGCTGGACGTGCCTGGAACACCTCCCTAGGGAGGCGCCCAGGGGGCATCCTTAGCAGATGCCCGAACCACCTCAACTGGCTCCTTTCGACGCAAAGGAGCAGCGGCTCTACTCCGAGCTCCTCACGGATGACTGAGCTTCTCACCCTATCTCTAAGGGAGACGCCAGCCACCCTCCTGAGGAAACCATTTCGGCCGCTTGTACCCTATATAGAGAAACCTGCGAGCAAAAAGCGAAATGGCTTAAACTGCATAGTACCCCTTTAACCTTTAAATGCTTTTTTGCAATATCTTTGTAATTTTAATTTGTTATCGTTTAATCTTCCATGTATTCCTCAAATATGTTGTCTTTGACATGAGGCCATTTGGATTTGTATCTAATTGTTATATTTTTTTCAAATTCATTTTTGTATTTAAATTTTTATTTTTTATTCATTTATTTTTTATAACTGTTTCTTCATCTGTTACCAATTTGTATGATATTTTTAACTGTGTCTTTATGTCTTGTGTAAAGCACTTTGAATCGCATTGCTGCTGAATTTTGCTATACAAATAAAATTGCCTTGCCTTGCCTTGCCTTCCATACATGGGGTCAAAAATGATCCCAAGCATTTTCTATGGAATTTCAAAGGTTAACCATAGGAGCCATTGATTTTTATCAACTCTGACTGTCAGGTATATGTTTACTGTTGATCCACACATCTAATGCTAGCAGTCTCAGCACCCTGAAGTTTTTTTTTACTAAATGTTAACATTATTTTTAATACTCTCTACCAATCACTGATCTGATCACTGGTACCAACAGTGCATTAGTGTATTCTTATTTGAAACAGTGCTTACCAAAATATCTTCATGTTTACTTTACTTTAATACCCTTACCATGAGTTAAGTTATACACATACTTTGAAGTTTAAGTTGGAAGTATTGTTAAGTAGTAAGTAGTTTTTTCAAGAGGCAGTGATGTGGTTAGTTATATAATATCTAACCGGTAACCACCAACATGTCAGAAAGGTCTGTTGGCACTTTGACATTTCCAGTTGAAAATTAATTTCAGTGCTCAACATTGTGTCAGTCAATTACAATATATCACGATGACAGTCAGCCTTGATGAAACTAAATATTGGCATGTTAACATTTCCTGTCAGTAGCTGGGGTGCAACCATAAACTGTAAATATTATGGCTGCACATTATGGTTATTTTTAATCAATTAAACGTTTAGTCTATGGAATGAAATAATAGTTACAAGCTATTCAGACAAGCACAT
Source organism: Perca flavescens (assembly GCF_004354835.1). NCBI lineage: Eukaryota > Metazoa > Chordata > Actinopteri > Perciformes > Percidae > Perca > Perca flavescens. The sequence goes on from NC_041342.1 coordinate 34,525,391, forward strand.
TTTGCAAGATTTCATGCGCTTTCAGTAGAGCAAAAATGATTTCAATATGATTTATTATTTTTCATAGTGGCTCTAAAACCTGCTAGCATTTACAGCACTTCACAGTAGTTTGTGAAATGGTCACATTATTTAATCTATGGATTTGTGTACAAGGACACATTTTTCTAATTTTTTTTCGTGTTGGTGAGGACGATTTTTAAACTAATGAATTTCAATGGTAAGCATATTTCGTGATCACAGCACGAATACAGTAGCAAGTAGTATGAAATGCCGAAAATCCACATAAGGAGGGTGCTTGGGGTAGTGGATGGGTCAAACAACACAGGACTTTCACCCCGGAGACCAGAATTCTCGTCCCGGACGTAAACCCCAACCGTCCCGTTGTTGTGGTGTGTCGGCATCCCAGAGACCGGGGATCGCGCCCTGGCGTGTCCTTTACCCGTGCTTCTTTTCTGAAACCCAACCTCCGTATAGATCCTTCCCATTATGTGCTGACCACATAAAATAAACGAGATAATCGTGTCCGTGTACACAAATCAATAGATTAAAAATAACGTGACCATTTCACGAACTGCTGTGAGACAGTGTTGCCCTTAGACATGCACACTATGTAAATATAGTGTGTGTGTGTGTGTGTGTGTGTGTGTGTGTGTGTGTGTTTTTGTTATTGTTAAGTAGTAAGTAGTTTTTTGACTTAAGAAAGAAATTTCTTAAGTTTACCACATAAAACGCATTCATTCTAATAGGGGTCATTTTTGACCCCACTCATGGAAGAGTGTAAGTATTGGTAGGTCATGCATCTAAGGGTTGTTTCAAGCTAGAGACACATTCGATTAGCATGAAAACAGATCCAAGAAAACAGTCGTACACATATGTTATTAACCCCTAGGTTCATTTTGCGCCGGATTTCTCCTTTAAGATGGTAAAAACTTTGGTGGTAAAACTGTGATTCTAGTGAGTTCTTCTGTGAATTATGATGTCATGGAATATAAACTACCAGTGATTTCAGAGTTTTATTAGTGGGAATGCTGATTCAGCAGCATTCCAACTATTGTTATTCGGTTCTTTATTAATTCTTTCTTTATTTTTAATTTTATTGAGGAAGACATTTACACCCATATTTGCTCCAGAGGCGTGTTACCACTGACATATATAGAAATTGAAAGTTGATTACATTTTCTCTTTTTTTCCTCTCTTTTTAGCTTTCGTCTCTTTTTCCTCTCCTTCTATCTTCTCTCCTTCTCTCCTCTTTCCTCTCTTTCTTCTCTTCTCTCTCTTTCTCTGTCTCTGTTTTTCTGTTTCTGCTTGTTTGTTCTATGCAATGGATATGGCTGATAATAAATTGTTTAGTCAATTTATTGAAACTTCCACTTTTGACTGTATTAAAGTTTAGCTTCCAGCTTTTCTACAAATGTATTTCAGGTCTTAACTTATGTGCAGTTCAGCTTCCAACGTACAAGTTGTTCAGCAGTGTAGTGCAATGCATTTGAGATTTTTCAAACCATTTGTTACATATGTCCGCATTTTCATCAATGTTTATCACAGCATTTGTAAGTCTTCCATACTTACTCATAATTTCAGTTAGAAAATACATTATTTGGTATTAGTGGTGTTATTCAACTTTATAATGAAATTCATACTTATTAAACCGATTTCCTTTTTACGGATTTAAGCTGTTCATCCAGTTTAACTTTAGCAATTCAGCTATTCAACACCATGCATTTCCTGCAGGAAATGCATTTTCTAGTTAGTGTTTCAGTGTCCAGTGACCACTTATTTGTTGTCATGTTGTCTTGTGTTTGAACCATCAAAAAAAGGAATTTAGAAAAAAGGAAATTAGAGAAAATGAAGTCATTAGACGAACACTGTTCATGAGGCTGAGAGGAGAAGACACAGTTCAACTGTTCAGAGATTTCTGCTCTGAACTGCAGTTCATATAAATCTTTAGAAAAGAATAAAACCATGTTCAGTACAACAGTGTAGAAAAAAGGAGATCTGAAGAACCATTTTGGATTCATCCTCACTTACATAAACAGACAGTCCAGAGTTTGTTTCATTTTGTGTTCCCATGTGAGAAATGAGGAACTCTGGTGGTTTTCCTGGATATTGACGATACCATCACTACCAGTTGCTTGTTTGGAGTATCTATAGGACAGAGTAATAGAGCTGCCTTATAAACTGTACTTTTCTTTCTCAGATGGAGTCAGTTCTTCACAGCTGATATCTAAAGGAAGAGAAAGCAATGTTATACCATTAAAACTCATTTATACTACACATTCAGTAAAAGGTGGAGTGAAACTTTTGCATAATCTAACATACCTGTGAGGATGGAAAGAAACATCAGAGAAAACACACAATGCTGCAGTGACAGCATGTTGAATAAAGGTAATGTTGATGGTTTGTGTATTGATCTCTGTTGAATATAGAAGTTCCTCTCTCTTCTATAGTTCAGTAACAGCTCAGCTCCTCCCTGAATCTCTCCGTCTCCTCATAGTTCTGTATTTTCACTTCTCTGTTACACTACTAAAGTAAAGTGATTCGATATCCTCCTGAGACCCAGCCCATTGACTTATGTCCACTGTAGTAGACATTTGAGTTTCATTCCTCTCCTTGGAATCGTTTGTGCAAGTCTCTTAATTCCTGCTGGACTGTACAGAGGACATCCTGGGCTTTTCAGTGATGTGTTATTTGATTGGCTGGGAGGCCGGGAACCGCCTCTATCTTTCAATCCAAAATGGACAGCATAGGAACAAGCCAACACAGTCTCACTCCCTACTCGTCAAATGTATGACGCATGGTCAAGGACCCTGGCGTCAAGTTTCACCCAAATAGGGGTACCCTTGGTGTTATTTTTCGACGAGGGGGTCCGTCAGATAGACTTCATGTTATTCCCTCACCGTCGGATATCGACGAAAGAAAAAAACACGCCCCCCGCCCCTTAACTCAAAATCTGTGACAGTTATTGGTATTTTTAGCCCAATAACCGCTGTTTTAATCAACATTATTCACGAGATAGTATCATGGTTTATATGTATTTCTTTTTATGTTATTATTTCGGTATATTTCGCCAGGGAAGCTGGATTGCTTTTTTGTTGATTTATATTTTTTAAACTATAATGCTACATCTATCAACATTTATTTAGATGTTATCATGGTATTCATTTCTTTACTTTAATAATATTATTTCGGTCTTATTACCGGTGAAATATTACAGTATATGCTGTAATACAGAACATTACGATATGATCCGAGCAGGAAGCATTCAAAGCCGATAGGCCTATCCCACAATGCAATGTGGCCATTCATTTCAAAGAATCGGGCAGCGATCAGCTGGTCTTTAACGTCAGGATCACTTCAATATACATATATACAGTCAGTGGTCAGTATCACTTCAATATACATATATACATATATACAGTCAATATACATATATACAGTCAGTGGTCAGTATCACTTCAATATACATATATACAGTCAGTGGTCAGTATCACTACAATATACATATATACAGTCAGTGATCAGTATTACTTCAATATACATATATACAGTCAGTGGTCAGTATCACTACAATATACATATATACAGTCAGTGATCAGTATTACTTCAATATACATATATACAGTCAGTGATCAGTATCACCTCAATATACATATATACAGTCAGTGATCAGTATCACTTCAATATACATATATACAGTCAGTGGTCAGTATTACTACAATATACATATATACAGTCAGTGGTCAGTATCACTTCAATATACATATATACAGTCAGTGGTCAGTATCACTACAATATACATATATACAGTCAGTGGTCAGTATCACTACAATATACATATATACAGTCAGTGGTCAGTATCACTTCAATATACATATATACAGTCAGTGGTCAGTATCACTTCAATATACATATATACAGTCAGTGATTGTGTCACCACCAACAACACGTTGCTCAGTTTTATTCCAGTAAGTTATGAACCATAATAATGTTTAAACGAATCCGCGAAAAACTCCGGAAGTGACGTAGTACGTCCCGCTCAGCGGATACGAAGATAAAAATATATAGGCCTAACATTCGTAATATTAATGTTTTTTTCTAATGTTGTATTTGAGGAGTTAAACAATAAAGATAATTATAATATTAAAATACAGTTTCATGTATTTGTCTACGTTTAAACGAATCCGCGGAAGTGACGTGGAAATTCCACATCTCGTCTGTGAAAGAATGTTCCACGTTGTACGTGAGAATTTACACAATAAAATACTAATAATGAAAAAATTGTGTTTTATATTTAGCACTTTGATTTGCCTTATATATACTATATAAAAAACCTACAGTTGAGTGTTTAGAAATACAGCCTAATGGCTTGTTTGACTAATTTGCATTTGTTTTGAATTGTACTGTTGTGAAAAACAATATACAAAGAGAAGCATTTTTTTTTTTATTTTCCATACATAGTTATTTAAAAACGCAATTTTCTAATTTTGCAGTTGATGAATATTAATAGCAAAGACTAAAGGGGAAAAACATGAGTATATTTATGTGTGGGACTTAGTTTGATTTAAAATCACACTGCATTATTAGTTGTTTTAAATAAATTACTTTTTTGAAATATCAATTTATTGTAGGCCTAACATATTAATTATTATATTCAGAACATGATCCTCATATCAATCACCGTGGTTACAGCTTGTAGCCATCCTAACCTTTGTAGCCTTTACTGAGACTACCTTTTCAAAATTAAGAAGGGACTAGTTTTAAGAAGCATTTTCAGGAAATTAAAAGGATAAGCAGATTGTTACCGAGGTTTTTGTTCACTGAGTAAGATGTATATAGCTTTGTTTGGGTATGTATACATATACAACATTTGTATATATATGGCATTTTTGGCACACTTCTACCTCAGCACTACTGCACAAAGACAAAACTCACACATCTCTTTCAACCATTTCACAAGCTGAGAAAAGGGTCATGACATGGGTCAGAGCAGTGGTTCCCAACCTTTTTTCCTTGGTGCCCCCCCCTTTGAAACTGAAGTTGAGGTAACTCTGGAGATAGAGCTGGGTCAGAGGATATCAGAGGTCATAAATGATGAACCAATCCATCGGCTCTGCTCCTATAGGCCCAATGGTGTTCATATGGACAACATGCACCTTTGGCTGGAAGGCCCGTGTTGAAAGTGTGTGTTATCATTTAGAGCAGACACCCACGGTGAATCAGATGGTTTATGTTATACAAGGCTGCATTACAGAGAATTTTATTATGACTCTCATGAAGGTTGTGTAGAGGAATAGAAACCAGTCTCTCCAGGCAAGCACACAGAATATGGTCTGCTCTATCTTTATTCTCCATGCCAAGTATGAGCTCTTATCCTCTGGCAGAAGATATGGGTAAACTTAACATTTCTAAACTATAAAAACGTTGATGATGATATAGGCCTAATTTGGACCTACCTCAATTAAAACTTTAAATAATGTTGCTTGAGATTGAGGGTGTGCAATAGCTTCATGATATGAAGCATGGTTGTGTTGCTCTTGTCACTGTTTGTGAAAGATGAGCAATAGATTGTTGCTGTGTGATGTGCTTCAGTCTAGCCTATATCACTTAGTTCATGTTGTTTTTTATTTTAAGTATGTCAGCTGTATGATAAAACAATATGTCAAGTGTTATTTGTGAAGCATTTGAACTCAAGGCAAATATCCCTCTGGGGACAATAAAGTATCTCCTGCTAAGTGGTCTCCATGATGTGTAAAAATTAAAACGTTGTCATAGGACTATAGCAAACACATCGTTGGAAAGGTCTCAACCTGGAGAGTAACATATGTCAGTCTGAAGAGGATACAGTACTCCTGCTTTGAAATATTGACCTCTGAACCTTGAACCCAGTCCATGTATGAAGGCCTGTCATTTAGCAACAGAAGGTTCTACACACATAAAACCAGCTGTTATAGAAAGCTCTGGACCTCAGCTGTCATGTAGATATGGTCACCAAAGTTTATCCACTGTAAGCACTATCAAATATGGTAATAAGCTATATTCACCTATATAACGATTTGATTTTTAAAATCTGATGACACCAGTGTGTTCTCCATCCCAAAAAACCCCAGGGTGTATCCAAAATTATACACTGCCAACTTCTACTTATGAGAAATATACCAACATACTTTAAAACTACAACTCCCATAAGAAACGCCACAGAAGCTGTTACAAAGCTTGAGCACTTGTAGTTCTTCCGGGGTGGGTGGGGGGACTCGTTCGGCTCCTCTTTCTGCTGTCTGCCGGGAAATGGCCCGCCGGCCGGCCGAGCACACAATATATGAGACAAATACATGAAACTGTATTTTATTATTATAACTATCTTTATTGTTTAACTCCTCAAATACAACGTTAGAAAAAAACATCAATATTACGAATATTATATATTTTTATCTTCGTATCCGCTGAGTGGGACGTACTACGTCACTTCCGGAGTTTTCCGCGGATTCGTTTAAACGTTATTATGGTTCATAACTTACTGGAACAAAACTGAGCAACGTGTTGTTGCTGGTGACACAATCACTGACTGTATATATGTATATTGTAGTGATACTGACCACTGACTGTATATATTTATATTGTAGTGATACTGACCACTGACTGTATATATTTATATTGAAGTGATACTGATCACTGACTGTATATATGTATATTGAAGTGATACTGACCACTGACTGTATATATGTATATTGAAGTGATACTGACCACTGACTGTATATATTTATATTGTATATACTGATATTGTATGTATATTGTAGTACTGACCACTGACTGTATATATGTATATTGTAGTGATACTGACCACTGACTGTATATATGTATATTGTAGTGATACTGACCACTGACTGTATATATGTATATTGTAGTGATACTGATCACTGACTGTATATATGTATATTGTAGTGATACTGATCACTGACTGTATATATGTATATTGAAGTGATACTGACCACTGACTGTATATATGTATATTGAAGAGATACTGACCACTGACTGTATATATGTATATTGACTGATATACTGACTGTATATATGTATATTGTGAAGAGATACTGACCACTGACTGTATATATATATATTGTATATTGAGTGATACTGACCACTGACTGTATATATGTATATTGAAGTGATACTGACCACTGACTGTATATATGTATATTGAAGAGATACTGCCCACTGACTGTATATATGTATATTGAAGAGATACTGACCACTGACTGTATATATGTATATTGAAGCGATCCTGACGTTAAAGACCAGCTGATCGCTGCCCGATTCTTTGAAATGAATGGCCGCATTGCATTGGGGGATAGGCCTATCGGATCATATCGTAATGTTCTATATTACAGCATATACTGTAATATTTCACCGGTAATAAGACCGAAATAATATTATTAAAGTAAAGAAATGAATACAATGATAACATCTAAATAAATGTTGATAGATGTAGCATTATAGTTTAAAAAATATAAATCAACAAAAAAGCAATCCTGCTTCCCTGGCCGAAATATACCGAAATAATAACATAAAAAGAAATACATATAAACCATGATACTATCTCGTGAATATTGTTGATTAAAACAGCGGTTATTGGGCTAAAAATACCAATAACTGTCACAGATTTTGAGTTAAGGGGCGGGGGCGTGTTTTTTTCTTTCGTCGATATCCGACGGTGAGGGAATAACATGAAGTCTATCTGACGGACCCCCTCGTCGAAAAATAACACCAAGGGTACCCCTATTTGGTTGAAACTTGACGCCAGGGTCCTTGACCATGCGTCATACATTTGACGAGTAGGGAGTGAGACTGTGTTGAACAAGCACATTTTATGGAAAGATAAGAGATGAGTCAAATATTATTTGTCTATGGTTTTGTTACTATGATAATCATATATTTTCTTGTTCATTAAGGTGTTAGGAATCATATATTGAGTTCTGATAGAAATTACATTATGTATCTTTTGAAAAATTTGCCATTTTATGAATGTCAATTATAGTGGACATCAGGACTATCTTCATGTAAATAATGACTCCACATCTAGCAAATTTGTTTTTTTTTGTACTCAAATGATCCTGTTGTCCACTACAGTGGACATTCTTTAAATAAATAAAAATAAAAAAATGTAATTGTAAGATGTTTTTTTTTAACCTTAAACAGGTATGGAATCACAAAAAAATATGATTAGGAAAAACAAAATTTTCCTCGATATCATAAAAAATATAAATGTTGAACAGTGTGTGACTCCCTCTGGTGGATGTTGTGGAGTATTGTGTTGTCTTTGCTCCAAAGGGTTTTGTACTGAGTTTTGGTGTTTCCTGTCACTGTGGGCCTCAGAGCACAGTAGTACACAGCAGAGTCAGACACTGCAGCAGAGGAGATCTGCAGATCTACTTTGGTTTTATCCTCCCTCACACTTACTGAAGCAGACAGTCCTGACTTTGCAGCATTTTTCGTTCCCAAGAGAAAGATGAGAAACTCCGGTGGTTTTCCTGGATAGTGTCGATACCAGAAGAAATAATCAGCACCAGTTGCTTTTTTGGAGTATGTGTAGGACAGAGTAACAGAGCTGCCTTCTAAACTGTTCTTTTCTGTCTCTACTGGAGTGAGTTCTTCACAGCTGATACCTAGAGGACGAGATAACTGTTATTAGGTGTAAAAGTCTAAAAAAATGATTCACATTCAGATACTCAGAAACTTTTTCATGCTGTATAATCTAACATACCTGTTAGAATGGAGAGAAACATCAAAGAAAACACACAATGCTGCAGTGACAGCATGTTGAATGAAGGTAGTATTGATCTCTGTTGAATATAGAAGTTCCTCTCTCTTCTATAGTTCAGTAACAGCTCAGCTCCTCCCTGAGTCTCTCTGTAAAGTGATTCTAGACTACATATTGATGGAAGTTTAACAGTGTGTGACTCCCTCTGGTGGATGTTGTGGAGTATTGTGTTGTCTTTGCTCCAAAGGTTTTTGTACAGAGTTTTGGTGTTTCCTGTCACTGTGGGCCTCAGAGCACAGTAGTACACAGCAGAGTCAGACAGCTGAAGCTTCTGGATCTTCAGAGGAACTGATGTCTTGTTGATTGTTGCATCAAATCTGTCCATCTGGAACTCTGGAGCATTTTCTTCTGTTTTTGAGAAACGCTTCAGCATGTACTTTGGGAAATCACTGACTTGTTGTTTGTACCAGAATAAATATGGACTTGGATAAGTTGTCTCAAATGTACAGTCAAGAGTAACTATCTCTCCTTCAGTAGTAATGACATCTCCTGTTGGCTGGATCACTCTGTCTTCTCCTTTACACTCTGGGGAAGAAGAGAACATGCAGAAGATGAGATGGATGAATAAAGATAATTGTTTAAAGAAGAACTGTCAGCAGTTTGAGTTTTATCTTGCCAGACATTCAGACACATATTTTCACTGACTCCTGTCTGATATCAGAATATACCAAATAAATAGTTATTAAAAGCCAACAAAAATTATCAGTTTTGCTTTTTTGTCTGTTATTTGTGAAAATTATTGAAAGAAGAAACATGTTGTTCATTGTATCTTACCAAAGAAAAGAGCAGCAAGAATAATCCACAGCCAATGTTCCATCTCTACAACAAGGTTTAAATCAACAGGAGAAACTAGCTGATGTTCAACATTCAGTCTGAGAATTGTTCTCTTCACAGCAGCACTTATTATTGACTGAATGGTTGAACACAGTGCAGAAGTAGTTCACCTCCTACTTGATAATGTCTCCCTCTAGTGGAGGTACAAAGTTCAGTACAACAGTGTAGAAAAAAGTCTTCCAGCAGCTTGTCAGTGTGTCAGCTTGTGTTTTTGTACAGAGACTGTGGGTTTGCTGTCACTGTGGGCCTCACAGCACAGTAGTACAGAGCAGAGTCTGTCACTGCAGCAGAGGAGATCTGAAGATATGTTTTGGTTTTATCCTCACTCACTGAAACAGACAGTCCAGAGTTTGTATTTTGCATTATTTCTCCTGATTCCAGATGAGAGATGAGGAACTCTGGTGGCTTTCCAGAATATTGTCGATACCAGAAGAAATAATCAGCAGAACCTTTGGAGTATTTGTAGGACAGAGTAACAGAGCTGCCTTCTAAACTGTTCTCTTCTTTCTGGACTGGAGTTAGTTCTTCACAGCTGATACCTAAAGGAAGAGATAACTGTTATTTCATGTTGTACAATGCTCAAATGATTCACATGCAGATGTTATTGGAATAAAACTTGTTCATGCTGCATAATCTAACATACCTGTTATAATGGAAAGAAACAGCATAGAAAACACACAATGCTGCAGTGACAGCATGTTGAATAAAGGTAATGTTGATAGTTTGTGTATTGATCTCTGTTGAATATAGAAGTTCCTCTCTCTTCTATAGTTCAGTAACAGCTCGGCTCCTCCCTGAGTCTCTCCGTCTCCTCCTAGCTCTGTATTTTGACTTTTCCTAGTTACACTTCTATGGTAAAGTGATTCTACACTACATCATGAAAAATATTGAAGTTTAACAGTGTGTGTGTCCCTCTGGTGGATATGTTGATTCAGCCTGAGAATTGTTCTCTTCACATCAGCATTTATTATTGACTGAATGGTCGAATACAGTACAGAAGTAGTGCCCCGCCTACTTGAATAGAATAGGTCTTTAGTGTCATTGTCAGATGTACAACGAAATTTAAAGTGCTCTCCAGTCAGTGCATCAATTCATTGAGTTATAAAAAATATAATGTAAGTCCTAATAAATATAATGTAAGTCCTAATGTTATTTAAAAAGAATAAATAAAAACATAGCAGCATTAGCAGTATACATGAACACACATGGTCATACACATCCAGTCTTTGCATAAAAACAGTATAAACATACTGCACATATCTACAGACATGCATACTTTCTGTCATTTGCATAGATCTATTCCACATCAGCTTCCATATTGCACATTTATTGCAGTGGGATAAAAACTATGTTTGAGTCTATTTGTCCTTCCATTAATTGATCCGTACTGTCTGCCTGAAGGCAGCAGTTCAAACTGGGTGTGACCAGGATGATATGTGTCCTTTATGATGTTACAGGCTTTTTTGAGACAACAGGAACTTCTTCCAGTGTGGGGAGAAAGCAGCCAACGATCGATTGGGCGGTGTTGATGACCCTATGGAGCATTTTCCTCTATGCTGCTGTGCAGCTGGTGTACCATACGCACATGCAGTATGTTAGTATGCGCTCAATGGAGGCACGGTCAAAGGACACCAGCAGTCTTTGCGTGATTTTATTCCTCTTGAGTATTCTCAGGAAGTACAGTCTCTGTTGGGACTTTTTCAGCATCTCAGAGATGTTCCCGCTCCAGGATAGGCTCTTCTCAATGTAGACTCGCAGGAAGCGGAAGTCTGCCACCCACACAGTCCCCGTTGACAATTAATTATGGGATCTCTGTTTTCTTTCTCCTGTAGTCTATGATGAGTTCTTTGGTTTTTGCAGTTAATGTCGTCCTCTAGTGGAGGTACAAAGTTAAGTACAACAATGTGGAAAAACTTCCAGCAGCTTGTCAGCTTGTTTTTGTACAGAGACTGTGGGTTTGCTGTCACTGTGGGCCTCACAGCACAGTAGTACAGAGCAGAGTCTGTCACTGCAGCAGAGGAGATCTGCAGATCCAGATGCTTTTCGCCAGACAGTTTAGTAGAGAACCTTGTGTCTGATTGTAGAGACTCTCCGGGTCTTGTAGAACCAAGCCCTGAAATGTAAATGAGAAAATCTGGTGGTTCTCCTGGATTTTGACGATACCAGAAAAAATCATCATTAGCTGTTATAGTCTTGGAGTATCTGTAGGACAGAGTAACAGAGCTGCCTTCTAAACTTTTATCTTCTTTCTCTTCTGGACTGAGGTCTTCACAGCTGACACCTACATTAAGAGATACATTTTTTTTATTTTGTTACAAAACTCAAGAAATGAATTACATTCATGAAACATTGGAATCAAACTTAGAAGAATGTAAAATGTAATTACCTGTAATAATTGAAATAAACATCAGAGAAAACACACAATGCTGCAGTGACAGCATGTTGAATAAAGGTAATGTTGATGGTTTGTGTATTGATCTCTGTTGAATATAGAAGTTCCTCTCTCTTCTATAGTTCAGTAACAGCTCAGCTCCTCCCTGACCCTACAGTCACATTAGCTACAACAGAGAGCGACATGAATTCGCTTGTGGGTGCTCCTGGGCGTGCCTAGCCTACCCCTGGTTGCTTGGCAACAGTAAACAGGAATTCTCCGGTGCTACCTTCAAGCACGTCTTAAAAGTTACTTCAGAGGTATTGTTAAGTCACAAGAACGATGTTTTTGGATTTAAAAGTATTTATTTCTTGATAAAAGTAAGAAAATATATGAGATAAAATGCCAAATATATCAGATATATACAGAAATACGATGTCCTGAAGCGTTTTCCGCCATCTTGAATTATTTTCTTCGACTCGAGCCACTGACATACAAGCCCGGTCTCATGGCAGTTCGTGTAAATGTGACGTTATTTTAATCTATTGATACGTGTTCACGGACACGTTTTTGTCGGTTTTTACGTGGCGGACAACAAGAAAATGGTAAGTAATATATTTCAATGGGAAGCATATTTTGTGGCCACAGCACGAAAATGGTAGGGAGTAATATAAAAAGCCGAAAGTCAGGGTAGGGAGGTTGGTCGGGGTGGTGGATGGGTCAAACAACACAAACAACACAGGACTTTCACCTAGGAGACCGGGGATCGCGTCCCGCGTGTGGCGCTTTGTTTCCCGGGGATGGCGTCCCTGCGAGTGGCGTTTTGTCCCGCGTGTTACTGTGGCGCGTCTCCCGGCATTTAAGGCGCCATTTCCCCGTAAGGTTTTTCCTAAACCCAATCTCCGCCATCCCGTTATTGTGGCGCGTCCCCAGCGGGCCGCCTCGCGGGCGCCTCCCGGCTTATGGAGCGTCCTTTTCGGCCGCCTGCCGGCGTCCTTTCCCCGAGAATAACGTTGACATTTACACAAACTGCCGTGAGACCGGGTTGGACATAAGTCACGCTGCCTTCACTCTGATAGGCAGTGGCTTTGTCGCAACGCTCAGCATTTGCATAGAACAGACTTTTTGTCTATTTTGGCCCCGCCTTGCTTGTGGCAGCGGCGAGCTCGTCGCTTGTTGCTGGCAACCGGCCACCCCCATTGAAATTGAATGGTAGCCTGTCACTTTGTCTCGGTCTCTTGTAGCTAGTGTGACTGTGGGGTTACACTTCTAAGGTAAAGGGATTCTAGACAACATCATATTGAAATTTGACAGTGTGTTACTCCCTCTGGTGGATGTTGTGGAGTATTATGTTGTCTTTGCTCCAAAGGTTTTTGTACAGAGTTTTGGTGTTTCCTGTCACTGTGGGCTGCAGAGCACAGTAGTACACAGCAGAATCAGACAGCTGAAGCTTCTGGATCTTCAGAGGAACTGATGTCGTGTTGATTGTAGCATCAAATCTTTCTTTCTGGAACTCTGGAGCATTTTCTTTTGTGTTTGAGTAACGCTTAAGCATGTACTTTGGGAAATCATTGACTTCTTGTTTGTACCAGAACAAATAGGGATATGTGTTACTGGTCAAAAATGTACAGTCAAGAGTAACTGTCTCTCCTTCAGTAGTAATGAAATCTCCTGATGGCTGGATTACTCTGTCTTCTGCTTTACACTCTGGGGAAGAAGAGACCATGCAGAGAAAAAGATGAATCAATAAAGATGATTGATTAAAGGAGAACAATCAGTAATTTAAATAGTTACCTAGCCAGAGAGTCAGAATCAGGATGTTAGTCAGCCAGTGTTTCATGTCTGCAGTGAGAGGGGAGGAGAGAGAGGAAGAGCATTGATACTCTGATGGATCTGGGCCTTCACTTCATTGGTCCTTCCTCTTTATCATCTGTTGAGGATCTCTCAACAACTTTGATTGTCGTGAACAGTGTGTGACTCCCTCTGGTGGATGTTGTGGAGTATTGTGTTGTCTTTGCTCCAAAGGTTTTTGTACAGAGTTTTGGTGTTTCCTGTCACTGTGGGCCTCACAGCACAGTAGTACACTGCAGAGTCAGACACCTTAGCTGAGGAGATGTTCATATGGATTTGTTTGTCCTCCACTTTAATCTTCAGTCCAGCGATTGGACTTGTCAATATTCCTCCTGTTCCTAAATGAGAGATGATGAACTCTGGTGGTTTTCCTGGATGTTGTCGATACCAGAAGAAATTATCACTAGGTGACAATTCCAAGTACTTGTAGGACAGAGTAACAGAGCTGTCTTCTAAACTGTTATTTTCTGTCTCGACTGGAGTGAGTTCTTCATAGCTGACACCTAAAGGAAGAGATCATTTCGTATTGCATTTTATAAAACTCACTGATTCAACAGAATAAGAAAATATTGAAATTAAGGTTTTCCTTAATACAGAATCTAACAAACCTGTTAGAATAATGAGAAACATCAGATAAAACACAAAATTCTGCAATGACAGCATGATGAATAAAGGTAATGTTGATTGTTTGTTTATTGAACTCAGAATACAGAAGTTCCTCTTTCATCCACTGTTCAGTAACAGCTCAGCTCCTCCCTGAATGTCTCTGTCTCCTCTTAGATCTGTATCTTCACCTCTCTGTCAAGGCGTTTTTACAGTCGCTACAGCCAACCTGTCGCGCCAATGTGACTTCAAGATGACGTAGACCTCTGGTCATGCACAACTCCATTTTTTTCAGAGGCTCGCGACAAAGCAGAAACAGGAAGCATGGACGAGTTTGAGGGCACCTGGATGCCAGAACTCTCAGAGTGACTGCAAGTCTCTCTTGTAAACTTACTGGGTTAAGATGAGTTCTTTTATGGTGAATGAAAGGCTTGATCCGACCAAGTAGCTCATCCAATCAAATGGAAACTGCTGCTGCCAGTTCTGCCATTGTTTACCTTTTTCTTCTTCTTCTAGTCTGTAGAAATAGTAAAGTCGGTAGCCTTACCTCATTAGTGCCACCTCTGTTCAGGAGAACACTGCAACTAGTGTCGTGACCACCACGTGCGAGTATAAATAGTTACAGTGATCCCATGATGTCACATTGGCGCAAGACAGTTCGGATGCGGCGAGTATACTGCGCAGCTAATGCTTCCTCCGGTTAACAAACTGAGATGATCTCCAGTTTAACACGTTTCTTTGACTTGTCAATGTGAGCTGAGAATTCAGAACCAGTTGGATGAATTCATCCTCCCTCTGTGATGGAGAGCAGGAACTCTGGTCTGGATCTCTGGTATTGTCGGTACCACTGGATATTGTTGATATCACCCTCATATGTACAGGTCAGGTTGATGTTTCTGCCCTCTGCAACATTTTCTTCAGTACTTTCTGGCTTTATGCTGTTCATGGAACCCAGGGCTGCAAAATGAGTATTATTCACATCAGTTATGATTAACTTACGCAGATAAACCTTTAGTTATGAAGTAACTGGTTAATACAGCAGGTTATATGAGACTTTGATCTCTGTTCTAACACTCACATATAAAAGGAGAGAAAAGTAAAAACAGGTAAAGCAACATGTCTTTGGAGTTGTTAAAGCCAAACAGACAGCAGATGAGCAATGTTCTTCCACTGCAGTAGAATGAGAAACTAAACAGCCTCTCTGATGTGCAGCCCTTCTTCTCAACATCAAACTAATGACAATTCTGCTCTGGAGACAGGAATAATCTCATTGGTTGAGTTAAACATCAGTGGGAGGTGCCAGAAAATAAACTTTTGCTAGATGATAAAAGGATAAAACAGCAGTTAAGAGAAAGATGACCTTTTGGTCCAGGGACAGGTACGGGTTATTGTTACCCAGGTAACAGCCCGTTTGCCCTGATTGGCTTTGCTGCCCCTCTGGCGAAAGAGCCTAAACTTTTCTTTCTTTCTTTATTTCTTTTTTTTCTTTTTTTTTTCACGTTGTGGTTGCATTAATATAATACTATGCTCATCATTACTTAAATTAAATCAAATAAAATTTGCTATCATTCACCCTCTGCCCCCAGTCACGTGACTTTGTTTATATTCTCAAACATGGAGCAGCGCAAGCCCTTCTGCCATGATGGCACTGTTGTTCAATAAAAGGAGAAGCTAAAAGGTAAAGGTACTTTATTTGACACATACATGTAGCGAAATTCATTCTCTGCATTTAACCCATCCCTCGAGGGAGCAATGGGCAGCCAATCACAGCGCCCAGGGACCAACTCCAGATCTGAACCAGTGCCTTGATCAAGGGCACTGACTGGAGAACCTAGTACATGTTTTTGATGGTGGAGGAAACCCATGCAAACATGGGGAGAACATGCACACTCCACACAGAAAGGCCTGAGACGACCTGGGTTTGAGCCCAGAACCTTCTTGCTGTGAGGCAGAAGTGCTAACTACTGAGCTATCGTGCTGCAGTGTGTATATGTTCAGTGAGGAGCTGTCAGGTTTTTGTACAGAGACTGTGGGTTTGTTGTCACTGTGGGCTTCACAGCACAGTAGTACAGAGCAGAGTCTGTTACTGCAGCAGAGGAGATCTGAAGATCCATTTTTGTTTTATCCTCACTTACAGAAACAGACAGTCCAGAGTTTGTATTTTGCATTATTTTTCCTGATTCCAGATGAGAGATGAGGAACTCTGGTGGTTTTCCAGGATATTGTCGATACCAGAAGAAATAATCACTACTAGTTGCTTGTTTGGAGTATTTGTAGGACAGAGTAACAGAGCTGCCTTCTAAACTGTTCTCTTCTTTCTGGACTGGAGTTAGTTCTTCACAGCTGATACCTAAAGGAAGAGATAACTGTTATTTCATGTTGTACAATGCTCAAATGATTCACATGCAGATGTTATTGGAATAAGCCTTTCATGCTGCATAATCTGACATACCTGTTAGAATGGAAAGAAATAGCAGAGAAAACACACAATGCTGCAGTGACATCATGTTGAATAAAGGTAATGTTGATGGTTTGTGTATTGATCTCTGTTGAATATAGAAGTTCCTCTCTCTTCTATAGTTCAGTAACAGCTCAGCTCCTCCCTGAGTCTCTCCATCTCCTCATGGCTCTGTATTTTCACTTCTCTCATTTACACTTCTAGGGTAAAGTGATTCTAGACTATATATTGATTGAAGTTTAACAGTGTGTGACTCCCTCTGCTGGATGTTGTTGAGTATTGTGTTGTCTTTGCAGAGTTTTGGTGTTTCCTGTCACTGTGGGCCTCAGAGCACAGTAGTACACAGCAGAGTCAGACAGCTGAAGCTTCTGGATCTTCAGAGGAACTGATCTTAACTTGGAATTGTGTGTAAATGAAAATCTCTCCTTGAACTCGTCTGGTGTGTTCCTTCATCCCCTTGAACGCGGCTGAGAATAAATTTGGGGCTGTTGTTTCCATCCTGTTTGTACCAGAAGAGATTATTATTAGTTGAACTGCTGTTATAGTGACAGCCAAGTGTTACTGCCTCTCCTTCAGTAACAGTCACATCTTCTTGTTTTTGCAGCACATTGTCTTTTTGTGCTCTGCATTCTGTAAAACGGCAACAAACAATATCAGTGAGCTATGAAAGATTAATTTCAAGGTGGTATTGTTATCAAAGAAACAGAGTTGTGTTCATACCAAGGCTCATAGCAGCCAGCAACACTGAGATGAACAGAGGCTTCATATCTGCAGTGTGGAGTAACTCTGAGCTACAGCAAGTATAAAGAAGGCTGTGATCTCTCTGTTTAGTCTTCATCAACACTAAATTGGTGGATTAGAAGGAGGAACCTGATCACAGCCCTGGGTTATTCCCCCTACTGACTAATTTACACCTAATACATGTTTTGCCTATCTCCTTTCTTAGTGTAACTCTTCTTGTATGAAGTGGTCTTTGCAGTTTTCAGCTGACATGGTTCCTGTTTTACATATAAAAGCTGGTAATTGGAGTGAACCTGTACATGCCTTTTTAATATTTCTTTCTTGAAAGTTTGAAAGTAAACTGAGACTTAATAATTCAATAAGTTATGTTTAATTCTCTTTTCAGAATGTTTCTAGAATGTAAAGTGACAGTTTAGTATCTTTTGGTCCTCTGCAGCCATTTGAGGTCAAATTCAAAGCTAGTGAAGTTGTTGGGGAAACGTTTTTTAATGAAATTATTAAGTTAGTAAAATCTTTGGCAGTAAAAATGTAATTCTACTGACTTCTTCTGTGAATTATGATGTCATGTAATATAAACTACCAGTGATTTCCACTTTATTAGTGTTTCAGTATCTATTTGGGAAGCAGCTCAAAAAGTTGAACAATAGAAGGAGCTCATTGTGGCCTAATGGCCCACATGGTACGAAGAGGATTTAGTAGGTAAGTCAGTGTCCATTTATTTGTTGTCATGGTGTCTTGTGTTTGAACCATCATACAGTTGGTTTGTTATTGATGTGGATTTGCTGCTCATGTGAATCCTCCCACAGTGTTACATTAGCAGCTGTAACCACAGGGACTCTGATAAAACTGGAATAATCAGAATCCATCTGATATGAAGCTGTGGTTTGAATACCACTTCCCTCCTCTTTGAAGAGTAGTCAGATATCTGTGTTCAGGTTTTTGTACAGCCTCTTCTACACTTTGTATCACTGTGTTTCTAGAACACAGTAGTAGAGACCTGTGTCTGCCAGGGTTAGTCTCTTTATGGTCAGTTCAGTTGTTTTCTCTGTTGTTTCGGATTCATATCGCTTATCTGGGATATATTCGTTCGTGACGCGTAGTCTCTTGCTCCTTTCCAGAGTATAAACTGAGGCGCCTGAAGGTCTGAATGATGTCTGTACCAGTGAAGGTAGACATTGTTGTTATTAGTCTCATAGTCACATCTGAGTGAGACAGATTCTCCTTCTCTTTCACTGCCTTCATGTCCTACAGGAAAGATTTTGTCTCCAGCTATAAATCCTGAGTTGGAAAAAGTAGAGAGAATGAAGCCATTAGACTAACATTGTTTGTGAGACTGAAAGGAGAAAACAGTGGAAAATATGAACTCTATAAAATATCAACTCTACATTGTTACTCTGGACAGAAACAGCTCAACTGTTAAGAGATTTCTGTTCTGAACAGCAGTTTATATACATCTTTAGAAAATAATAAAACCATGATGTTCTTTGTATCTTACCAAAGAAAAGAGCTGCAAGAATAATCCACAGCCAATGTTCCATCTCTACAACAAGGTTTAAATCAACAGGAGAAACTAGCTGATGTTCAACATTCAGTCTGAGAATTGTTCTCTTCACAGCAGCACTTATTATTGACTGAATGGTTGAACACAGTGCAGAAGTAGTGCACCTCCTACTTGATAATGTCTCCCTCTAGTGGAGGTACAAAGTTCAGTACAACAGTGTAGAAAAAAGTCTTCCAGCAGCTTGTCAGTGTGTCAGCTTGTGTTTTTGTACAGAGACTGTGGGTTTGCTGTCACTGTGGGCCTCACAGCACAGTAGTACAGAGCAGAGTCTGTCACTGCAGCAGAGGAGATCTGAAGATCCACACTACGCTTTTCTTCAGACAGTTTCGTAGAGAACCTTGTGTCCAATGTCAGAGACTCAGCTTTTTTTGTAATGTTCATCCCTGAGATGAATATGATGAACTCTGGTGGTTTTCCTGGATATTGTCGATACCGGAAGAAATAATCATTGTTATCAGCTTGTTCAGAGTATCTGTAGGACAGAGTAACAGAACTGCCTTCAAAAATGTTCTTTTCTTTCTCGAGTGGAATGAGTTCTTCACATCTGACACATAAAGGCAAAGATAACAGTTATTTAATGTTGTAAAAGACATAATGAACGATTCACATTAGATGGTATGGGGATTAAACTTCTGCATAAACTTTTTCATGCTTCATAGTCCAACATACCTGTTAGAATGGAAAGAAACAGCAGAGAAAACACACAATGCTGCAGTGACAGCATGTTGAATAAAGGTAATGTTGATGGTTTGTGTATTGATCTCTGTTGAATATAGAAGTTCCTCTCTCTTCTATAGTTCAGTAACAGCTCTGCTCCTCCCTGAGTCTCTCCGTCTCCTCCTAGTTCTGTATTTTCACTTCTCTTAGTTACTCTACTAAGGTAAAGTGATTCTAGACTACATCAGGAAAACATATTTGAGTTTAACAGTGTGTGACTCCCTCTGGTGGATGTTGTGGAGTATTGTGTTGTCTTTGCTCCAAAGGTTTTTGTACAGAGTTTTGGTGTTTCCTGTCACTGTGGGCTGCAGAGCACAGTAGTACACAGCAGAGTCAGACAGCTTAGCTGAGGAGATGTTCATATGGATTTGTTTGTCCTCCACTTCAATCTTCAGTCCGGGCATTACATCATTGTTGCTTAATTCTTTTCCTGAAGCAGAGTGGGAGATGAGGAACTCTGGGGATTTTCCTGAATATTGTCGATACCAGAAGAAATAATCACCCGATGACATTTCCAAATATCTGTAGGACAGAGTAACAGAGCTGCCTTCTAAACTGTTCTCTTCTTTCTCTACTGGAGTGAGTTCTTCAAAACTGACACCTAAAAACAGAGATAACTGTTATTTCATGTTGTAAAACACTTAATACATGATTCACATTCAGATGTTATTAGAATACAAGGTTTTCATGCTGCATAATCTAACATACCTGTGAGGATGGAAAGAAACAAAAGAGGAAACACACAATGCTGCAGTGACAGCATGTTGAATAAAGGTAATGTTGATGGTTTGTGTATTGATCTCTGTTGAATATAGAAGTTCCTCTCTCTTCTATAGTTCAGTAACAGCTCAGCTCCTCCCTGAGTCTCTCCATAAAGTGATTCTAGACTACATCATGAAAAATATTGAAGTTTAACAGTGTGTGACTCCCTCTGGTGGATGTTGTGGAGTATTGTGTTGTCTTTGCTCCAAAGGTTTTTGTACAGAGTTTTGGTGTTTCCTGTCACTGTGGGCTGCAGAGCACAGTAGTACACAGCAGAGTCAGACAGCTTAGCTGAGATGATCTCCAGTTTAACACGTTTCTTTGACTTGTCAATGTGAGCTGAGAAATCAGAACCAGTTGGATGAATCACCCCTCCCTCTGTGATGTAAAGCAGGAACTCTGGTCTGGATCTCTGGTATTGTCGGTACCACTGGATATTGTAGATATTACCCTCATATGTACAGGTCAGGATGATGTTTCTGCCCTCTGCAACATGTTCTTCAGTACTTTCTGGCTTTATGCTGTTCATGGAACCCAGGGCTGCAAAATGAGTATTATTCACGTCAGTTATCATTAACTTACATAGATAAACCTCTAGTTATGAAGTAACTGGTTAATACAGCAGGTTATATGAGACTTTGACCTCTGTTCTAACACTCACCTATAAAGGGAGAGAAAAGTAAAAACAGGTAAAGCAACATGTCTTTGGAGTTGTTAAAGCCAAACAGACAGCAGATGAGCAATGTTCTTCCACTGCAGTAGAATGAGAAACTAAACAGCCTCTCTGATGTGCAGCCCTTCTTCTCAACATCAAGCTGATTGTGCTTTTAGTTCCTCAAACATTTCTGCTCTGGAGACAGAAATAATCTCATTGGTTGAGTTAAACGTCAGTGGGCGGGGCCAGAGAATAACCTTTTCCTGAAAGGTAAAGACATAAAAAAGCGGTGAAGAGAATGAAGACCTTTGGTGGTTTCTGATGTTGTTGTGTGATTGTCTTAAAGTTTAACAGTGTGTGACTCCCTCTGGTGGATGTTGTGGAGTATTGTGTTGTCTTTGCTCCAAAGGTTTTTGTACAGAGTTTTGGTGTTTCCTGTCACTGTGGGCTTCACAGCACAGTAGTACACAGCAGAGTCAGACACCTTAGCTGAGGGGATGTTCATATGGATTTGTTTGTCCTCCACTTTAATCTTCAATCCTGGGATTACATTATTTCCTTCTTTTCCTGAAGCAGAGTGTGAGATGATGAACTCTGGTGGTTTTCCTGGATATTGTCGGTACCAGAAGAAATAATCACCAGATGACAATTCCAAGTATGTGTAGGACAGAGTAACAGAGCTGCCTTCTAAACTGTTCTCTTCTTTCTGGACTGGAGTGAGTTCTTCAAAACTGACACCTAAAGGAAGAGAGAACTGTTATAAGTTTACATTGCAAAATACATAATAAATAATTCACATTCAGATGTTATTGCAATATAACTTTACTTTACTTAATCTAACATACCTGTTAGAATGGAAAGAACCATCAGAGAAAACACACAATGCTGCAGTGACAGCATGTTGAATAAAGGTAATGTTGATGGTTTGTGTATTGATCTCTGTTGAATATAGAAGTTCCTCTCTCTTCTATAGTTCAATAACAGCTCAGCTCCTCCCTGAGTCTCTCCAGCTTGTTGGTGCTCTGTATTTACACTCCGCTTAGTTACACTTCCTCCTTGTTAACAGACTAGTGGCAGCCTTTTGTAAAGTTTTTTTATTTTTTATGGGAGAAAAGTCACAGTACAATTTGAGTCAGCTGATATTCAAAGAAAAGCTTGGCATCAAATATTATACTTTGACTTTGAGCAGTATTCCTAACCGATGGTTTAGCATTTTTTGATTACACTTATTTTACAAAAAGTTTAGGGGCAAGAAAAATCTCAGTTCTAGTCTCACTTAGTTGTATAAAGGTCTGCAACAGCAGCTTTTTTTGCAGTTTTTCCAAATGTTTTCCGAATTAATTGTTTTTCTGCTCTGGGGTGGGTCCTCATAACAATCTCAACAGTTGAATGAACTAATGTATGGTGTTGTTGCCTTTGTGTTTGATTCTTACAAGAAAAACCAATAGTCAACAGTCACCTCTACCCTTTCTTTTTCCAAACCTGTGTGCAGTATTCAAGTCTCGTGGGATTGAAGGTAATGATGAGAAAGATGATTAGATTTACAACTTGCGACCATTTACATCCTCACACATTCATGATGGTAAGGTTAATAGATACTGTACACGGTCAGTATAGCACTATATACCTTAAAGACACACTACTATTTGAGCGATGAGCTTTGGCTGATTCGAGGCATCCATGCATGTTTGCTTTTTGAGACACTTCTGCACTGTTTGGCAGGTGGAATATGTGGAAGCTTTCTGAAACATTCAGTTTCCCAGTGGTAATTATGACTGGGATATATATATATATATATATATATATATATATATATATAGCAACATGACTGAATGCCTTGCTAGTAGCCAAGTGAGGCTGTAAATACATTACACATCAGACAATTTTAAGATGCTTATCACTAGTGTTTTTTT
The DNA here is from genome assembly GCF_004354835.1 of Perca flavescens. Lineage (NCBI taxonomy): Eukaryota > Metazoa > Chordata > Actinopteri > Perciformes > Percidae > Perca > Perca flavescens. The sequence goes on from NC_041342.1 coordinate 34,548,672, forward strand.
TTTTATTGATCCAACTTGGACGTTGTGTTCAGACTCAATGCAAAGTGAATGTAGTGGTACTATTGCACAATAAATCAATTTAACTAGCTCCAGGCAGCGCAAATTAGAGTATAAACTGAAGTGCCTGAAGGTCTGAATGATGACTGTACCAGTAAAGTAAAGGACTACTATACACTGTCTCATATTCACATCTGAGTGTAACAGATTCTCCTTCTCTTTCACTGACTTCATGTGGGTTTACTGGAGAGATTTTGTCTCCAGCTATTATTTGTGAAAAAAAGTAGAGAAAATGAAGCCATTAGACTAACATTGTTCATGAGGCTTTTTCCTTCCTTTTTCCTAAACCCAACCTCCGCCATCCCGTTATTGTGGCGCGTCCCCAGCGGGCCGCCTCGCGGGCGCCTCCCGGCTTATGGAGCGTCATGTCACTTTGTCTCTGTCTCTTGTAGCTAGTGTGACTGTGGGGTTACACTTCTAAGGTAAAGGGATTCTAGACAACATCATATTGAAATTTAACAGTGTGTCTCCATCTAGTGGAAGTTGTGGAGTATTGTGTTGTCTTTGCTCCAAAGGTTTTTGTACAGAGTTTTGGTGTTTCCTGTCACTGTGGGCTGCAGAGCACAGTAGTACACAGCAGAGTCAGACAGCTGAAGCTTCTGGATCTTCAGAGGAACTGTCTGGTTGATTGTAGCATCAAATCTTTCTTTCTGGAACTCTGGAGCATTTTCTTTTGTGTTTGAGTAACGCTTCAGCATATACTTTGGGAAATCATTTACTTCTTGTTTGTACCAGAACAAATAGGGATATGTGTCACTGGTCTCAAATGTACAGTCAAGAGTAACTGTCTCTCCTTCAGTAGTAATGAAATCTTCTGATGGCTGGATTACTCTGTCTTCTCCTTTACACTCTGGGGAAGAAGAGAACATGCAGAGAAAAAGATGAATCAATATAGATGATTGATTAAAGGAGAACAATCAGTAGTTTAAATAGTTACCTAGACAGAGAGTCAGAATCAGGATGTTAGTCAGCCAGTGTTTCATGTCTGCAGTGAGAGGGGAGGAGAGAGAGGAAGAGCATTGATACTCTGATGGATCTGGGCCTTCACTTCATTGGTCCTTCCTCTTTATCATCTCTGGAGGATCTCTCAACAACTTTGATTGTCGTGAACAGTGTGTGATTCCCTCTGGTGGATGTTGTGGAGTATTGTGTTGTCTTTGCTCCAAAGGTTTTTGTACAGAGTTTTGGTGTTTCCTGTCACTGTGGGCCTCACAGCACAGTAGTACACAGCAGAGTCAGACAGCTTAGCTGAGGAGATGTTCATATGGATTTGTTTGTCCTCCACTTTAATCTTCAGTCCAGCGATTCGACTTGTCAATATTCCTCCTGTTCCTAAATGAGAGATGATGAACTCTGGTGGTTTTCCTGGATGTTGTCGATACCAGAAGAAATTATCATTAGGTAACAATTCCAAGTACTTGTAGGAGAGAGTAACAGAGCTGTCTTCTAAACTGTTCTTTTCTGTCTCGACTGGAGTGAGTTCTTCATAGCTGACACCTAAAGGAAGAGATCATTTCTTATTGCATTTTATAAAACTCACTGATTCAACAGATTAAGAAAATATTGAAATTAAGGTTTTCCTTAATACAGAATCTAACAAACCTGTTAGAATAATGAGAAACATCAGATAAAACACAAAATTCTGCAATGACAGCATGTTGAATAAAGGTAATGTTGATTGTTTGTTTATTGAACTCAGAATACAGAAGTTCCTCTTTCATCCACTGTTCAGTAACAGCTCAGCTCCTCCCTGAATGTCTCTGTCTCCTCTTAGATCTGTATCTTCACCTCTCTGTCAAGGCGTTTTTACAGTCGCTACAGCCAACCTGTCGCGCCAATGTGACTTCAAGATGACGTAGACCTCTGGTCATGCACAACTCCATTTTTTTCAGAGGCGCGACAAAAGCAGAAACAGGAAGCATGGACGAGTTTGAGGGCACCGGATGCCAGAACTCTCAGAGTGACTGCAAGTCTCTCTTGTAAACTTACTGGGTTAAGATGAGTTCTTTTATGGTGAATGAAAGGCTTGATCCGACCAAGTAGCTCATCCAATCAAATGGAAACTGCTGCTGCCAGTTCTGCCATTGTTTACCTTTTTCTTCTTCTTCTAGTCTGTAGAAATAGTAAAGTCGGTAGCCTTACCTCATTAGTGCCACCTCTGTTCAGGAGAACACTGTAACTAGTGTCGTGACCACCACGTGCGAGTATAAATAGTTACAGTGATCCCATGATGTCACATTGGCGCAAGACAGTTCGGATGCGGCGAGTATACTGCGCAGCTAATGCTTCCTCCGTTAACAAACTGAGATGATCTCCAGTTTAACACGTTTTTTGACTTGTCAATGTGAGCTGAGAATTCAGAACCAGTTGGATGAATTCATCCTCCCTCTGTGATGGAGAGCAGGAACTCTGGTCTGGATCTCTGGTATTGTCGGTACCACTGGATATTGTTGATATCACCCTCATATGTACAGGTCAGGTTGATGTTTCTGCCCTCTGCAACATTTTCTTCAGTACTTTCTGGCTTTATGCTGTTCATGGAACCCAGGGCTGCAAAATGAGTATTATTCACATCAGTTATGATTAACTTACGAGATAAACCTTTAGTTATGAAGTAACTGGTTAATACAGCAGGTTATATGAGACTTTGATCTCTGTTCTAACACTCACATATAAAAGGAGAGAAAAGTAAAAACAGGTAAAGCAACATGTCTTTGGAGTTGTTAAAGCCAAACAGACAGCAGATGAGCAATGTTCTTCCA